>NW_011892684.1:7079-8895 GCF_000151845.1 Pteropus vampyrus
GTGCACGCATCATAGGGAATTTCCATATGAATGAGAATCAAAGAATTTATGGTTAAACTTAGGGAGGTTCAAATAGAGCCCAGGTTTTTCAACTGATGCCGGAGTGTTCCTCCGCATGCTAGCCAGACCCAAATGAATTCCGCAGAAGACTAGTTCTATGAGATGCTCTATGAATAAATGAGTCCAAACGTCATAAAGTTTGGGTGCTGCTGCATTGTGTATACGCCTCACCCCCCGGCCCAGGAGCCACTTCAAACCTCCGACAAGTCCTAAAGGTTAGACAACTCTTTAACTTTGTTTAATGTTTCCCAGTCGTTCTCACCAAAGACGCATTTTCAAAAAAAAAAAAAAAAACAACTAGGAACATACAGGAGAATTCACATTCCCCCAAAACACGGATAGAAAAATATCTGGCCTAAGACCGGGGAGCTCTGGGGCCCAGGGCTCATGGCAGAGCCAGGGCCAACCTGCAGGACGTGGCCACTGTTCTCAGCAGTGAGAACACCCAGGCCAAAGGGCAGAACAGAAAGCTCGAAAAACGCACAAGCACAAGGGACCTCGAGATGTGACCTCGGTGGCACTGTACATCAGGAGCGAAGGATTCAGGAAGGCTCGTGGCAACCTGCTAACCACACGGGGAAAAGGAAGCCTGGGCTCTGCCGGAGGACATCTCACACTGCATTCTCCCGCCTCAGGCACCTCGCTTTCGGCCACGTCCCTTGCTCTGACCAGCGAAACGTGGCTGTCACTTTCAAGCAGAAACGCCTCCCCTTTCTGCCAAGACAACTGGCAATGCTCCAGAGAGGCGCTGTTCCATCACTCTGGAGCCCAGGACGAGGGAGTCACGTAGCAGAGCTGTGGCCAAGGCTTCAAGGATACACGGAAGGAGGGAAAAAGAAACTCTCGTTTTTCTCAAGCCATTGGGATTTGAGGATCATTTGTTACCACCGCACAACCCGACATATCTGGATTGGTACAGACCCTTTCCTTACTCCATGGGGTGGGAAGATCTAAAAGGGAAAAAGCAAAACTAGGTGCAAAGGCATCAATTTGGAGTTGAGTGACATGGTCTGACCCGGGTGCAAAAGGTGCTGGGAAATTTTTGGTAAACTCAACACCATTGAAATTATACATTCCTCTCATCAAAATCACCACAAGGAAATGAAAAGATGAGCCACCAGCTGGGAGAAGATACACGTAGTACATGTCACCCACAAAGAATTACTCTCCAGAATACGAAGAATTTCAGCAGATCAGTAAAGACAAACAATCTAATAGAAACAGGCAAAAGACCTCAACAGGCACAGAATAGGAACCGCCGAAGACTAAAAACAAAATTTTTTAAATGAAAATAGGCTCGATCTCATCCGTGACCAGAGCAATGCCAGAATCAGATAACCACTTCATACCTACTGGATCGAAAAATTAAGAAGTCCGCCATAACTAGTGCTGGTGACAACGTGGAACTGCTAGGAATATACATAGAACAAGCAACTTAGGAAACGATTTCCTGTTATCTTGTAGGCTCATAATTCTAGTGCTGGGCACACGCGTGGGGCCGAGACGTAGGGAACGCGCACAGCGGTCCTGAGTGCCACAACTAGCAACCGGAAGCCACCACCACGTCCGTCAGCGTTAAACTAGATAAAGAGTGAGCCGTGAGACAGTCATCCATAAATCCAAGTGAATACAGATACTATGACATACTGTTCACACAACATAAACAAGTTAACAGAAATCGGCGACAGCTCTCACCGTCGGCATGGATGAACCTTACAAACGTGATGAGTTAGAAAGGCAAGTTGCAGGACACACA
>NW_011892685.1:0-1719 GCF_000151845.1 Pteropus vampyrus
CCCTGCTTCAGAGCCTCTTGCCCGATCTGACTGAGAACAGACTCCTTCTCCTCGTCCGGGAAGAGCGCGGGTACGATTCCTGAAAAGCAAAGACATGCTGGGTTTTTTGAGTCTCAGGGTGATTGTCGCTCTAAGGCTCTGAAAGGACAGAGCGCAGTGTCACGGGGGACAGTCCCAAGAGCAGAGCTGGGGTCCCGACGCTGAGACCCGAGCCTCGTTCGGCCTGGCTGCTCAAATCCCTTTGAGCCTCAATTGCCGCACCTGAGAAATAGGAATAAAAAAATGCCTCCTGCTTACCTGGGAGCGTTACCGTGAGCATCAAAGCAGAGAGTCTCGGCTGGGAGCAACCGGACCCCCCAGAGACATCTAGCAGTATCCGGAGACATTTTGGGGGTCACAACTTGTGTGTACATGTGCGGGGCTGGGGTGGGGGCGTGGCTAATGTCATCTAGTGGGTAGAAGCCAGGGATGCTGCTGACCATCCTACAATGCCCAGGACGGCCCCACAGCCAAGAATTCCCCTGCCCCCAATGTCACCAGAGCTGAGGATGAGAGATGCTGCCACAAAGCTCAGGGCTTCAGAGGATAAACAACCTGGACCCAGGCCCACGGGAGCCCCTCCCCATCTTCACAGGCAAGACCTCGCATGGGATTCACAGACGTGGAGAGCTGACCCCTACAAGTCTGCGACTCATGTATGAAAAGTCCCCGGCCAGGCTGCTCATGTGGCATTTCGTACACGCCCCCCTGGGTCGGCAAACTAATCCACCCTGGGACAAGCCATTGGGTTTCTCCTCCATGTCGCCAGTTCCACAGGCCCCAGGTGGACACAGCACAGCCCCAGTCTGCTCGAGCTGGCTCAGCGAAGGAAGCCCGCCCCTGCTGGCTCCAGCTGGGAACCAGGGGTCACCCCCGACACCCTCCCTCACTCGCCCTGGCCCCACCCTCCAAGTCCTGCTGGCTCCACCTCCAAAGCAGCTCGGGGATCCACTCGCTTCTCTCCATTCCCACTGTCCACCCTCCGCCGGTCGCTGCCATGTCTCCTCGCTCCTGCTCTTACCTCCCCGACTCTAGTCCCCACAGGACGGCCCAGAGGGATCTTCAAAACAGAAACCTAGACGGGGGCATTGCCCGGAGGCCGCACAATCTCATCTCCTTCAGGTGGCCCGTCCCCGGCTCTGCGTCCCCCCACCAGCTGCCCACCCCCGCATGGGCCACTCCCCGTGTCATCCTCGGGGATGCAGGGAACCCTCTGCCTGTCCCGCCCCATAGGTGGGCAGCGCTGGCCCGGAACACGGACAGCCGGACAGCCGGACAGCCGGCCAGGCCCACCTGAGGTCAGCATGTTGTTGATGAGCTCCAGGAAGCCCTCCTCGGCCACGTGGGCGTCGGTGAACAGGAACATCACCGTCTTGTTCTCGAGGCCCAGCTTCAGGTAAAGGCTCTTCAGGTCCTCCCGGAAGTTGTTCTCGGAGTAGCCTCGGCTCAGGAGGATCTCGAACACCTACCGGGGACACGCGGGACACGCGGGAGTGTTGCGGGCCATCGGGCTGCGGGCCGTCCGGGAGGGATGAGGGACAGCGGTACCAGGGGACCCGGGCACCCCCGTCGGTCAGACGAACCACGACGGCCGTTCTGCGCCTGCGCACGCGTGGGGAGCTGCGTGCGCGGGGCTCAGGTCGGTCCACACGTGAGTGTGGGAAAGGGGGGCGGTGTAAG
>NW_011892685.1:3278-3578 GCF_000151845.1 Pteropus vampyrus
CATCGATTAAGATAAGACTGGCTATTAGGGAGTCGGATGAGTGGTTCCCAAACCCGACTGCGCATCGGAACCCCAGGACCCTCCATGCGCTCAATGAAGGGACCCGAGGCGGGGTGGGCCCAGGGCTCTGTGCGTTCAACGAATTCCTCAGGTCGTTCCCATGCACCGCGGGATGTGGGAACCACTGGATGGGGAGACAAGCTCGCATTCTGAACCAGGAGACAGAAAGGTGGGTGTTCTTCCCAGCGCCACCTCCTGGGCACCCACGCGAACCTCGGCTCCCACCAGAAGTGCTCTCGG
>NW_011892685.1:6913-7333 GCF_000151845.1 Pteropus vampyrus
TTGAAATCGTCGAGTCGTTTGGGTCTACGGGACGCTGAGTGTAGCGTTTGCCATCTAGTTTTCGATCGGCTGCTTTGTGATTGGCTGGCAGCGAGCTAGTGCTGATTGCAAGGCTCGACTCATCGATTAAGATAAGACTGGCTATTAGGGAGTCGGATGAGTGGTTCCCAAACCCGACTGCGCATCGGAACCCCAGGACCCTCCATGCGCTCAACGAAGGGACCCGAGGCGGGGTGGGCCCAGGGCTCTGTGCGTTCAACGAATTCCTCAGGTCGTTCCCACGCACCGCGGGATGTGGGAACCACTGGATGGGGAGACAAGCTCACATTCTGAACCAGGAGACAGAAAGGTGGGTGTTCTTCCCAGCGCCACCTCCTGGGCACCCACGCGAACCTCGGCTCCCACCAGAAGTGCTCTCGG
>NW_011892686.1:0-535 GCF_000151845.1 Pteropus vampyrus
CTCCCCAGGAATTGCTCTCTGCCTGCAGGAGCTGCCTTGCTCAAGGTCTTGGTCCTGTCCTGGGGCAGCCCTCAACTAATAACCTGTCAACTTAGAAATATAAAGCCCTGACCACTTTGCCTTAATTCGGAGCAACTCTAGCTTCGGAGCTCCCTTGGGGTCCACCTCTGTTGTGACACATCCCAATTCTACTTCTTCCGCTCCCCAAATCTGTTTCCTTCACTTCCTTGCACATGTTGATCCCAACTACACTCTTATGTAAAACCACATGCAAATCTCTGCCTTGGAATCTGTTTCCAGTGAACCTGACCTAAGACAGTCAAATAGACAATTAAAATAGAAATAAAATAGTGATCAGTAGAGACTATTATTGGTGGTAGAGGGGCTCACAGCTGATTAGAAGAAGAGGGGTACCTAGCAGAGAGAATACTGCACTAGAGGTGATAATAGCTTTTCTGACAGGGTAGGCATTTAATATTATTTCTACATAAAGCGGACACCATGATTTGGCCAAAGCCACCAAAGGAGTTTGATC
>NW_011892686.1:2500-7157 GCF_000151845.1 Pteropus vampyrus
AACAACTTCCACTCAGCACATTCCCCTAGCCCCTCTACCAACTCTCTCTTTGACTTGCTAACTCTTATTCATTCTTTGGCTCTAACATTAAGTGTTATTTTCTCTCAGGAGGATTTCTATGAGGCTCTAAGATTGGGTTGGGTACGCCGGTAACGCTCTGCTAATTTCTCATTGTTTTAGACTTCTAAGGCTGCCACATTAAAATACCACAGACTAGTGGCTTAAAGAAGAGGACTCTATTTTCTCAGAGTTCTGAAGTACAATATCAAGGTGACAGCAGCGTTGATTTCTGGAGGCTCTCTTCCGGGCTTGTGGGTGGCCGCCTTCTTACTGTGTCTTCACATGGTGGAGAGGATAAAAGAATGAGCTCTCTCTAGTCTTGCCTTTTCATGTAAGGGCATTAATCTTATCAGAGTAAGGCTCCACCTTTATCACCTCTTTTAACCTTAATTACTTTCACAAAGGCCTCGTCTCTAAATACAGTCACATTAAGAGTTGGGGCTACACATATGAATTTTGGGGAGACACAAACATTCAGGCCTTAACACCTGTTGTATTTCTTTTTGAGAACACTACTCACATGGTAATTGTGAAAATGGACTTCAGGGATGCCCGTTGCACAGACTACAATGTGAGTAGTGTTCTCTAATGTTCTCACTGTACCGTATTGCAATTGACTGTTTACTTGTCTTTATCGTCCACGAGAACTTAAGCTTCACAAGGGCAGATCCGTGGTTATCTTGTTTATTCCTGTCTTCTCAGTACTGACCACAGTGCTTTAAAATATAGACACTCAGTGATCACTTTGAGTAAATGACCTTGACAACCTAAACACAACTGGATCAAACCCATTTGTGACGTTTGTTCTATTCACTTGGTGACGGTTGATTTGCTCGGATCATGGGTTCCGGTGCAAAGCCACGTTGGCTGTGTCTTCCTGTCTTATTGCTTTTTTCAAATGGATGTCTTCATCAATTTTACTTTTTACAGAAACTTGCTTTTAAACTATCTTCCTTCTGACACGTGGTTTCTTTCCCAATGTTATCTTCCTGCACCAGCCTACTGTTTCCTCCTGTGCTTCATGGGTTCTGATTATCTTGACTCTTCCAAATATTTCCGTGAAGATTTCTACAGATAGAACCAGACCCAGAGAGGTTGAGATGTTCCCAAAGCCATCTGGTGATGCAGAGAAGAGCTAAAACTAGAACCTGAGGCAGAGTTTTGAGCATTGCAGGACAGAAGCATTCTCAACCTTTTTGGAGATTTCCAGGCCTACTTCTCTACATTAAGTCTAGGGGTGATCTAGGTAGGATAGGGGAGCAGGGAGCAAGGAGAGCAGTATTGTGTGCTGGGAAGAACACTCAGCTAACCAGGGGGTATTTGAATACTTACCATGTACAGAACATTGAGCTAGGTCAAGTGTAACTACCAAAAAAAGCATAAGCCAAGATTCCTAAGGATTATAACCATTTGGAAGATACATGTTTATGAAAAGTTAATCTGCAGTACATGGTAGAACGTGAGAAGGCTGAATGATTATCCAGAGAGTGAGCGTGTTAGGAATTAAAAGGAAGTTCATCTAGCAGTAGTCTAGAAAGAGTCAGGCAGAAGGTGGGGCTAGAACTTTTCCTAAAAAGATGGCTTTAGATGGCTTGATTTTTAAATGTCTTTCAGTCCTTTTCATTCAAGGCCATAGACTTTGGTCACTTGGCCATTATTTCTTAAATGTTCTTTCTTTAAATTATACAACTAAAAATTCTCATTAAAAAAAATTTCAGAGAAAATAAATATAGTAAAATGTGAAATGACACATAGCCACATAAATAACAAAGATTTAAAAAAATTAAACAAGATCAGATTATGCAAATTATTTTGTAACTTAGTTTTCGTCCATTGAAAATATTTCTCTAAAATCTTTTTTTACTTAGGATATACAACTTACTTTTTTGTCTTCCCTTCTTGTTTAGACTTTGGCAAAAGACTGTTATCTTGACTTCTGGCTCTTTCTAGTACCTTCTTTTTCCAGTTACTACCAGTAATATTTTTATAAAATGTATATACGATCATGCTACTTCTTCGCTTAGAGGCTTTCATCGGCACCTGTATCAGATAAAAAATATTTTGGTTGAAATTAACAGAAAACAAAACTCAAACTGGTTTAAATAATAAATAGGATTTTATTGGTTTACATTATTGAAGATCACAAAGTAGGTTGACTTCAGGCAAAGCTAGACCCAGGAGTTCAATATAGTCATCAGGAGCCTGGTTTCTTCCTCTCTGCTGTCTGCCTGTCAGAGAGTCAGCTTTAGTCTATGGTTATCACCCCTCCTAAGCAAAGTGCATCCTGGACAGCCGTCTCAGCATTATCAATCACACTTTGGGGTTTTATTCTTTATGGAGAATCCCTAGAACTATGTCCAAGTGGAAACTAGAGGCTAATAGAAAGTGGAGAAGATGTGCTAATGTAGCAATCACATATCCGCACTGAAGCACTTTGTTATTTTGAAGGCAAAGTACAAATTTATGTGGCATGGTTTACAAGGCCACTCATCACGTGATCTCTTTTTTATCTTTTCAATTTCATTTTTCTGCCATATACACAAACCATCTACTATGGCAATGGTGGTCTTGCAATTCAACCTTCACTTCATATATTCTCAGGTACTTTTTCTCTTTTCTGGAATGACTTAGATTAAACGGCACCTCTTTGAAGCTTTTATCAATGTTTTTCTGCCAGCAGCAGGATTGCTGAGTATGGCTTCTCAGGTGGTGCTTTACATAACTCTAGGGGTATCATCACTCACATATACTGTAACATGGATGTTGTCCCCTAGATGTGCAGTATGAAACCTTCACCACTGTACATGGTGGCCCTGGACTGCTTTCCTCATCCTGATGGTTTATTTAAATGTCTACTGTGCTTCAGTCTGTGAGCTTCCTGAAAGCCACTGCTGCATCTTAACAGTACAGCGATCTTACTGGCCTCCTCTAGCTCTGTATTTTTCTGTCAACAGCTAAAAACACTAAAATAGTTGCTGAATGAGTATATGAATAAAGAGCTATCATTTTTGAGCGTTAAGCTATTTCTTTGAAACTTATTTAACCATCAAACCATTCTTAAGAAGTAGTCATGATTTCCCTTATTGTACAGCTGAGGAAACAGGCTCAGAGAAGCTTGGTCACTTCATTAGGGTCACACAGCTAGTAAATGACAGAACCGAGACTCTCTCTCTCTCTCATTTTCTCTCATCAAGGATTTCAGTTCTGATACATGGTGGACATAAAATTTCAGCACTGAGAATGACTGTGTCCTGTTCGGTTGCTTTGACTGCAATGCAAAGAGTAACCATATGATGATCTACCTTGCAGAGTTCTCAGGATGGAGTCAGATTGTGACTGAGCTCTGAAACACAAAGGTGAATAACACTATGCAAACAGAAGGTATTATTTCATAACAATAGCTTGGTATTAATAGCTTTCAGTTTCATAATTAGTTTAAGATGAATGTTTTAAAGAGATGTATATTTTAATATTTTTATGATGGCAAAATGGAATCTTAAAATATATTTGCAGATCAGTGCTGTGGCCCCAAAGGGAAGCAAGGCAGCCTAATTTTATGGTCCATGTATAGGGCCAAGACCAAGAAGCCTCACAAAGAAGTCTTCCTTTAGCTCTTCGTTCTCATTAGCTGAATTAAATTCAGCTAGTGGTGATGATGCACAAGCCTTTAACTGCATATAGATTCTGCCTCTATATAAGGAAAAAAAAAAAATACCTATAAATGTAATCATCTCTCCCTTGTCTGCTAATGTAACACAGTAGTAGCTCTAGGACAGTTTTCTTTAGGTGTTTTTGTACCATTTATTCTTCTGGCATGGACTGGGATATGAGCAGCATTTTGTTTCAATAGAGCCTTTCTGTAGCTTTTAGCCAGTTACAAAGGGTGCCTCTCTATGCCTGGACACGATCCCACAATAGAAATGAAATAGGCTTTTAAGCCCAGAAAGAAAGGAAAATAGAAGGCCAGTGGCAAATTGTCATTTCATCATTTTGTGGGCAAATATTATATATCTGGGAAAAAGATTTTTAAAAGCCATATGATTTAGAAGTGTCTAAAGGTGTTTTGTTAGGTCAATTGCATGCCAGGAATTTAAAAGGAAGGGCTGATAGATCTTTAAATGCCCCCCAGATAAGGTGAGCTTCATCTATTGTACATTATACTTCTCACTCCCTGATCTGGGAAAGGCTTTCTGTCTCTCTTTCAGTATTTAAAATCTGAAATAATACAGACCCGACTACCCAGGGGTCTGCCTCTTGGCCTGGTGCTTTGTCACCACAATTGAGGTAGGCAGGTTGGAAGCAGCGGCTTGTCCCCCAGCGTAATTCATGAGAGCATGAGGCAGTGTTGTCTGCATTTTTTCCCAGAGGCTGGCTGGAACTATGCTCCCTTTGAGTTTCTGCCAAGGCACATCACTAAATAGGAAGGAGGTAAAATAAGGATAAGATTTAACTTCTTCTTCCCAGGCAAGCTTGTAGACAGTCTCACTTCCTATTTTAAAGTTGGAGGCAATTTTATTTGTTTGGACAAATACTATGGGAAATGAATAAGTAAAGTATCAACTGACATGCTTCAGTAGGCTGAAAATAGATCCCAGTG
>NW_011892687.1:0-417 GCF_000151845.1 Pteropus vampyrus
CTTTCATTTAATACAGCTAACTACAAGGGAGGTGTTCCTCATTCATTTTATTTCTTTAGGGAATACTGAGGTTTTAAGAAGTTAAGTCACTTGTTGAAGGTCATACTCAGCTAATGAATGGCAGAGAGAATCCAAACACAGGGATATCTGGATCCCAACCCACGCTCTTATCCATTTCACTCTACTGATTTTCAATAGGTATGTTCATCCAACCAGCAAGTAATTACTGAGTACCTGTGTCTTCAATGATGGTGTTCCTGAAATTTCTGTATAATTTTTTGTATTAAATCATATTTTAAATGTTTATTATTTTCATATTTAAAGGAATCCTAATTAAAGCAAGCGGACACTCCTTTAAAGCTTTTTCTATAAATCCAGATATTCAAATAGTGTGTTTTTTAAAAGTAGGACACATTT
>NW_011892687.1:2095-6939 GCF_000151845.1 Pteropus vampyrus
CTGTCCTTTCAGGCAGTGATCCCACTGCGCAACTCAAATTTCCTCTGGAGCGCTCTCTCTTTAGACACTCCAGAAGTAATGGCCTCTGCTCTAATTACATCTCTTCTGACATTTGGAGCCACCCCATAATTCTGGAAGCAGTTGGCAGGCTTATCAGAACTGTGAGCCATGCTTTCGTTCCTTTTAGACCACCCCTCCCTGGACTTGCTCTCGCTGTTTCAGTGTGCTATTGTGCTATGGCGCTTATTTGACTTCAAAGGATATTTTGCTGTAAAGATTCATAAAGATTCATTATATATTTCTCCCATGGCCATTTCACGGTGTGTGCATGTGTACTTCACATGATCCCATGCGTGTGTCTTATATGCAGGAAAAGCTAGTCGAACTGAGCAATCAAGATTGTGCTGAGTCAATAGCTTATAACATACATGGGAAATTAAAGTGCAGCTCATGATTGTAGGAGATGAGCCCAAGGTGGGTGGTCTTGGTGATGATAAGGCACCTAGAGCCACCTCTTGAAAAAGTTTGGAAAGCTGTATTGCTGGGAAAAAAGTGGAGAACTAGAGCTGTGCAGATGTGAACAAAAAAACATGCAGGGCAATATGATGAAAATGGATGTTCCCTTTCCTCCTTTTTTGGCACCAGTTTTTACTGGCAAAACTAGACAGTCATTGACTGTTAAGTAATATTTACTTATAAATATGTTTAGCGCTTCTGTCGTAGAATTTAAGCTGAGACCCTAAGGCTGAAGTGAATCTAAAGGTATCTATGCCAGGCTATCTATGCAGGACTTGCTAAAAGTGGCTCTTAAATTGGTTCTGACTAGTTGTATGTATGTGTACACACACACATACACACACACACACGCATTTAGCTTACACATACAATGAGACATTTTCTTTTAAGAGAATAGTTTTGGGAGCACTGAGCATTTTTCATCCACAGGAGAAGAAAAGAATCCCACCCTCTACCTTAAAGACAAAGCAGAGACTGGTGGAACAGAAACTTGGGCCAGACGTTCCCATGCTTCCTAGGGCTTGGCAGTCACAGGTGAAGTCTGAAGGCAAGAGATTGGAAGGAGCTGTCTTTGATGGGAGGGTGAGGAGAGAGAGCTGGGGCAGAAGGGGCTTGCGCTTCTGGATTAGGTGGGGCAATGCTGCCTAGTACCTTCCTGTGAGCTGAGTTGGTGCTTAGGAAGCTCAGCTGGCTAGGACTGTCACAAAAGGATCTCCTGCCCAAGAAGATTAATTGCCCGGTCAAGTTGACCCTGAGAGAAGTTATGTGGTGGATAGCCCAGGGAGCAGCTCATCGAAACACAAAGCTTTATAGCATTTGCCTCCTGAAAGGCAACACCAGGCAAATAAGAGCCCTTCTCTCTTCACCCTCCCCATCTCCAGCTCTATCCCTGGTAGAGCCAGACTACTCAGAGTGGCCGATTTCCTCCAAGGTCGGTCAGCCCTGCTCATCCTTATGTCAACAGCAGAGTGTAGAAAAGGATTAACGTAGTAGGCCTGAGACTGTTATCCTTAGAAAGGCCTACTTACAAGGCTGGCCTTTGGCCGACGGCTGGGAATTTAGGTTTCAGGAACACTCCCACCACCTCGACTAAGAGTGGCTGTCTGTGCCGAAATTGTACAAACGATGTAATTTATGCTCAACACCTGCTTTTCTTCTGGAATTATGGAATTTTGGTATGCACTAGGTGGGAGATGGCTATCTAACCAGGCCCCAATAGAAACCTTGGGCATGGAGTCTCTGTGAGTTTCCCTGGTAGACAACACTTCATAGGTGTTGTCATAATTTGATGCTGGAGGGAATAAGGTAATAAGTGCATCCCGTGTGACTCCACTGGGAGAAGGCTCTTGGTCTTGCACCTGGCTTCCTCTGGACTTTGCCCCATGCACCTTTTTAACTTTGCTGATCTTGCTTTATATGTGCTTGCTGTAATAAATTATAGCCGTGAGTACCACCTATATGCTGATCCTGTCAGTCCCAGAGAATCACTGAATGTGGGGGTTCTCTAGGGGAGCTCTGATACAATAGGAGATAGAGAAACTTCAAAAGCATTTAGGGAACAAGATTTTGATTTGACATCCTAATATAACTGGGGCTACTTTCAGAAATTCCTGAGGTATAGTACCCAGGGAGAGATGAGACATCCAACAGAGAGTTTCTAAAAAATCAGTGGCTAGAAAAAATCAAGTTGTTTTCCATTGGCTTTGTATGGGAAGCTCGTTCAATAAATGATTATGGATGTATGTATTTATGACAAGACTGCTTCTGGAATCCTAAGGAACACTTTTAGTTGGGGTAGTGTGGGCTCTAGATGTCCTATTGTTGGAATCGATGTGCAAATATCCTGAGAATCCTAGTGGCAAACACTGACCCATAACAGGTACAAGAAAATTTGTCAGAGAACTTTAAACTATTTCCTTTTTTATTTTCTCAGAAAGTGTGCAGTCAAGGTGAGGCTAGTATAGACACATATGAGACCATTCAGAAGAGTAACACAGTGGTATAAGAACTTCGTGTCAAAGAAATCTAGACAAGGAAGAAGTCACTGGGGCTTGGCTTAGTCAGGTAGTGATGTACCATCTTCAATCTCTCCCCGGCCATTACATCCTTTTGCTATCTTCACAGGGTGCTTTGCCTTGTATTTAAAAAACAACAGAAGGTACAAACTTCTTCCATTCTGCTTCTCCTTCCAGTTGTCATTGGAACACTCCATTCCCTGGGCCGGAAATCTGGGCCCATCATCACTGTGCTGGACACAGTGAGTGATTAGTCCAGAGATGGTCCCGTGACTCAGCCAGGCCCTTTCAAAGGGGTTTTCACACTGGAGCTGACAAGAAGAAATCTTTCCTTTCTGAGCACAGATCCTGGAGCTACTTGTGGCAATGAGAAGCAGGTCTAAGCAAAAAAGGAGCTCATGTAGTGAGGAAAAATGAGGCTTACACAGAAAGAATCCTGACAGGATTTTGAAGTTTTGTTTCTGAGTCTTCCTTAAGGTCGGTGCTGTCCTGTACTCCTGGTTATGTGGCCCCATAAACCCTCTTTCTTCTTCGGAATTTTATACTAGCCCTAATAGTCTCCTTACTTTCATTCTTGTCTCCCTTTGGTTTAATCTTCACAGAGCAATCAGAATGATCCAAGTCAGAAGATGACATTCACTTCTATTCAGTCCTTTTTGTACTTCTCAATACTCTTAGAATAACCTTTAAAATTTTCAGAATGGCTTACAAGGACCATATGGCCTGGGTGCTGGCCACCTTTCCTCCCTCCTTTCCTACCACTCTCCCCACCAACGGTGTTCCATTGCAATCTCCCCAACACCCCAAACTCATTCCTGTTTTAGAGGTTTTGCACTTGCTGTTTTCTCTGCCTCATATGATTTTCCTTCGTGTATTCTCATGACTCGTTCCATCACTGTATTTAGGTGTCTGCTAGAAAGAGAGAACTTTTCGGATAATTCCATTTAAAAAGGCCTCCCCTGTCATTCACAACTATTTTACTCTGTTTTAGTGTTCTTAATAGCACTCGATAACGCTTATCATTCTGCAGGTTTTCTGTTTGTTTATAAACTATTTTTATGCTAACATATTAGCCGCATAAGTAGGCAATATACTAATATATTAGCTGCATAGCCACATGACTGTTTTGTTCAACACTGAATCTCTAGTGTTTAGAAAAATGTCTTGCACACAGTAGGCACCTGATAAATATTTGTTCGATTAATGACAAAATAGTTTGTTATTTGAATTGGATTTCTGTAACTTGAAATCAATACTTTTAAATTTCAGATAGAGAAAGTAAAGCAACTGGTTAAGGCGAAACAATAATTCAATAAGCATGTGGCTTTGGCTACTTGGTGCAATATTGGAGACTTATGTGAAATCTGCCTTTTAAAATGGAAGACAGTATAGTGTCATAGATCTAGGTTTGAGATCGTTTAATTGTGTAAGTTTAGGAGTCTTGATTTTTCTTATCAGTAAGATGTGGATTATAATATCTACCTCACGGGGGTATTGTGAGAATTTAATTAAATTGGAGAACTTTTGTAAAGCATCAGGCTTGTTACAGACAAACTATAAAAAGTTAGTTCTTTTATTGTCCCATTTCTTTAGTTCCTCCACCAAATATTCTCACATTGCTTAATTTTAGAAAGGACAAAACATCTCCAAATAAGCAAATTCCCTTCACTTGCCATGTTAACTACTTAATAGAAACATGACATAGTTAAAGCATAGATTTGATATAGAACTGACTTAAAACACAGTTTTGGCTTATTGAGATAGAATTTATGGTTCCCAAAAGATGATCTCATCTGGATATATGGATAGGATGAAGTGACACAGGTCTCCAAATTTTCAAGTTATGTTGGTGAAGCTTAAAGTGGTTTAAACTCACATTACACATTGCATGAGAAGGATCAGAGATTTCATTTAGTTTTTATCTAATATCTATTAGATATCTACTAGACATGTAGATATTAGACATGTGCTGCATATGAAACAAAAAATACAAGCATAGTCCCTGACTATCAGGGGCTCACATCCAGTAGAGAAAAACATTTACATGTACATGAAAATAAAATGCAAAGCAGACTGTAGGTGATGATATGATAGAAGTCCAAAGTGCAGAAAAAGATGAGGCAAATGAAGAGTAATTTTTTTAGTTGTCTTGGAAAATAATAGCTACAGGTAGATTTGTGTTGGGTCCTTGAAGGAAGGGTGGGAAATGGACCGAAGGAGAGGGGCTTGGGGAATTCTAGTCAATGCCATCTGTGTTCACAAAGGCATAGTGGCTGGGGAACCGTTAAGCAGCTTTGTGGGGCTGGGGTGTAA
>NW_011892688.1:0-969 GCF_000151845.1 Pteropus vampyrus
TTATCTTCTTACTACTTTACCCTAGTTTCTCTTATTCCAACATTCATTTACGTTTTAATGATTTCACTTAGGCACTCTGAAAATATTGAATGGTTGTCTTTATGTATCAGGCACTGTTTCAGTGCTGGGGGTACTATGGCAACCAAGATCTGACTGAATTACATGAGATGCTTGGCAAACTCTTTTGGAAATTGAATTTTTGAACTTTGGGTTATCATCCAATACATGAATAGACAGTCTGTCCATCAGAAGGAAGATTCCTTTGTTACATCTGCAGGCCGCATGAACACTGTACAAAGCTTTTGCAAAGAGGTAAAAAGAACACACTTACAGAAGGTTTTCTTTAAGTTCTTTACACGTATTAACCAATTTAATCTTCCCAATGACCCTCTGGATCATTGTAATCCTCTCCATTTTGCAGATGAGAACACTGAGCGCAACGGGCTTAAGTGACTTCTTTAAAGTTAGTGGTGGAGTTGGCCTTGAACCCAGGCAGTCTGGCTCCAGACTGCCTTTTTTTTTTTTTTTTTTGAACCCAATGGGACTGAGGTCTTCTTAAGGTTTGCTTCTGACATAATGGAATTTAAAACAGCAGGAGGCAAGTAGAGGCGTTTGTTGGAAAAAGAATCATGTTCCAGAGAGAACTGGCAATAAATATTGCTGATTGGCTGCCTGATAAGGATGAAATGGGGTTTGGAGAATTTCATACTCTCATGAAATAAACATGTGATGTTGACCTTCCAAAAGTGACAGAAACTATTCAAAGTATCCCATTTTTATCATTTCCCTCTTTCGGCCTTCCCTTTAGACCATGCTATTCTGGCAGAATCTTGCTCAAAATTGGCGATGGCCTCCCAAGGGCTGACACATCTAAACTGAGAAACAAGAACACATCCACCTTTGGGAATATCAAAAGGACAGTTGAGTTGCTTGCAAAAACTTATAGCATCTTGCACAAAACCCCCTTAC
>NW_011892688.1:3734-4491 GCF_000151845.1 Pteropus vampyrus
TCTCATCTTGGAGTCTGACTCTGGGAAACCGCGCCTAAGAAACTATCTCACCCAGCTCACTTCCCAGCTGGCAGGTACCTCCAACCACACACCATGAGGAGCTCGGTCTCCCCAGCAGCTGTTCTGGTGTGCAGTTAACAGAGGACTTCCGGACCTTTTCCTACCACAAATCTGTCTGTGATCTTTAGCCTGGATTGATTTTATTTGATTAAAAAGGGGGGACCCTAAACTGAAATATTATGAGGTCTCATTTGATAAGAATGTATAGGGCATGGCATGTATGGGATAAATAAATGTCGAAATTCATTTAAAACAACGTTTCTATGATGTAGTAGTGTGCTTTCCTTACCAGCTAAATTGGGCATAGATAATTTAAATAAATCTTCAGGGAGCGAAGTTGGTTTCGATTTTTGTTTATTTCTTAAAGTTGGTGACTTTACAGTTGCAAGGAGGTAGAAAATTGTACTATAAGCAAAAGGAAAGAGGCTAAATCTGCACATATATTAAGATATGCCTTGAAAATTGCTTTTTGACCAAATTTTTAAGGTGAGCTTCCTTTCCTATAATTTTTCTAACTCTCTTGGTTTGCATGTGGCACAAAAAAAACTTCTGGATTCCCTCAGATTCCACTGATTCTGACACCTAGGAAGCAAGTCCATCCCATGGGACATGAACTGTGATAGATCCAGCGAGAGCTGACAACCCAGATGGTGCCACCAGAGTCTATACTGGTCCACACAGCATATGTCACTGACCA
>NW_011892688.1:7496-9621 GCF_000151845.1 Pteropus vampyrus
GGAGGATAAGGAAATTCAGATAGTCGGTCTTGATTACTCTTGAGAAAGACTAGGTAGGAGCTAAAAAGTGATTGAGGGGGTCAAGGGAAGTATGAGAGAGGAATACAAGAGACCCGTGCAGGTTTCCAGGCTGAGTGAAAGGGCCATAGAATGGAGAGGACAAAAAATATGAGAGAGAAGAAGGAAAAGGCGAGTATACTGGCAGTGGGTGAGGTCGAGCACGCACGCCCAAAGACCATTAAACCGTCAGCAATTCCTTGACCTTGGCCATACCTGCAGGTCTCCTGGGTTCAACACACCAACATGTCCACAGAAGTCTTCATGGGCCATGCTGCCCCCTTCCAGGAGGTAAGATATCTTTGAAAAAACAAGCAGAAGAAAAAAGTAGGGTAGCTATGAAGAGCTGTTCACTTTTTCCACAGAAAATGTGTTAAGGAAAGTTTCAGCAGCAGCCCAGCCCCCCAAGTTCTCAGGCCTTGGGCCTCTGACTGAATCACACACACACACACACACACCCAGCTTTCTTGGCTCTCCAGCGTGCAGACGCAGGCAGATCATGAGACTTCTTCATCTCCATAATCACGTGAGCCAAGTCCTATAAAAATCTCCCCTTACGTCATCTCCATATATCCTATCGCTTCTCTTGCTCTCAAGAACCCTGACTAGATTTTAAGTCTAAAACCCCCACCTGGGAATTCCTATAGTTATGGCGACAGTGCAGTATTGGCATGGAAATAGAAGAGACCCATTTGTATGGGAAATTAATATAGATAATAGCAATTTCAAATCAGTGGGGCAATAAATGGTATTGGAACAACTGACCGACCATATGAGAAGAGAGAGTAAGCCTCCACCATCTACAGAAACGTGTTCCAAATAGATGAAGGATTTAAATGTAAAAAATACACTTCTGAATTTAAATCTAAGGAAACAACACAAAATGTCCACACAAATCTGTTTATGCAATGTCTATTAGCATTATAATAATAGCGAAAAGGCAAGAACACTCTGGATGATGAGTTAATAGGGAACACTTAGCTAAATTATGGGATAGTTATGCAAGGGAATATTATGCGACTGTTAAAAAGTAATATATATTGCTATTTACTGACACAGAAAAAATATCATTTAATCAAAAAAGCAGGTTACAGGAGAGTAATTTTATTTAAAGGAGTCCAATGCGACGATCTGTTTAAATGGGTTCATTTCAATAGCACTGCATCCAGTCACATCGGAGTATGCATGGAGATGCCCAGATGGACACACAGCAAAATGTGAACGGTAGTCATCTCCAGATGGTGGAATTGCAGCTACAATTTATTTTCCTTCCACTTTTCTGATAGTTTGGGTTTTTTGGAATTAGTAGTTCACTTTTTTAAAACGGAAACTTTTTTTTTTTTTGGAAAAATATAAAGATGCCGCCTCTAATCAGTGAATGAAAATAACTGATGTGCTTTATTCTGCATAGAAACAGGTGGATATTTGTTTCCAGTTTTGGTGGACTGGTGCTGGACAGGAACGCAGCGAGGCACATGGGAAAACATTAACAATCAGAAGAATAACTCAATAGTACATGTGAAGACAACATAGCTAGCTCCGACTTTAACATGTTACTAGGTGGAAAAGACCTGGAAATTGTTACAGAAGGCGCTCAAGCCAAAACAGGAATTAAGCACTTAGGACCACATACGAAGCTTAAAAACTTAAGAGGACAAATAAAAAGCTTCCAAATTTCAAACAAACAGCCCGACTACCAGGAGCGATGTCTAGAATCGCTTTCCTTTTCCTGTTCTGCATGCATTTTTAATTAAAATAACTGCATAATAAAGGCGATTTTCATTCTGTTTGGGTTGAAGCTATCCTTTGGATTCTCAAAGGAGTCTCTTTTCAAATCATATTCTTTCCGTCCCCAAAGATTTTTCAATTATCCAAGCCTAGGGGCTTTCAAATTATTAATCATCTCAAAATATGTCAGGCAACTTTCAAAAGTAAATTGTGGTAAGCATGACTCATTTAAAGATGAATATTTATGTAAACACGAAGAGATGTGTTTTCTTCTTCTTTGCAAATTTTATTTTAGAGAACAATTCCAACACTGTTTCCAAAAGAATGAAGAGACAGTTAT
>NW_011892689.1:0-355 GCF_000151845.1 Pteropus vampyrus
CAAATTCAACACAAAAATACTGGAATGAATTGGCACAGTCATAAGGGAGTTGGCCCAGAAATTCACAGAGCTTGTGAGGAATTTATTTAAGAGGCTCAAACCAATTTGCTCCAGCCTATGGGGAGCAGCCTGAAAGGTCAGGGGAAGGAACGGAGAGGAGCTGGCAGCATCCCAGGGGAGAGAGAGGGACGGGGAGAAGTCAGTGGGGCATGTCCCTGAGTCGAGTGTGACTCTGATGGCTGAGTGTGATCAGGTTGTTGACTCAGATGAGGGAACACACCTCAGAGAAGTTTTCCTGGCCTTCTGATATTCAGGAAAGATTGATTCCGACTCTTTCCAACAGCTGTGGAAGTCT
>NW_011892689.1:1504-4367 GCF_000151845.1 Pteropus vampyrus
TCATCAAAAGAGCAGAATATGGCCAGAGAACTCTACCCTTCACTGAACAATATAGAAAAAATAGAAATACACTCAAACACACGTGTATATACACTAAAAAAAAAGGTAAAATATATGTGGCTCTATCTACAGAGTGGAGGCAAATATCTAGGCCTAGGGAACACTAGAATTAGAAGCAGCAGAGGCTCAGATTTGATTTGCCTCGTGGAAACAGCAACTCAACACAGCTCATTGTTTGCAAGGAACCGTAAATAGACTCCCTTTGTGAAGTGAGGCCTAAATCTACAATATTTTCTCAAGTAGAGGCTGAAGATGCTCTTGGAACCCAACTGCCATGTTGCAAGGAAGCCAAGGCGAGCCACACAGGGAGCCTGCGGGAGATGCTCACCTGCCGTGAGTTCCAGCCCCCAGTGGCAAGCCAGCATCCGCCAGCGAGACGTGAGTGAATCCATCTTCAATGACACTAGCCTTTGGGTCTTCCATCTGGGGACCGGATTCTGTGGAGCAGAGGTCAGCTGCCTTTGCCGTTCCCACTTGAATTCTATACCCACAGACTCTCTGATAAATGTTTGCTTTTCACTGCTGAGTTTTGGGGCCTTTGTTACATAGCTTTCATAATCATTCACCACTTATCTCTCTATAATTTACCTAATGTTATTTTGGCCTCCACAGCTCAGAAAAAGAATAGAACTTATTACTTTTCCTTTAATGTCCCCCCCCATGCCCCGCCCCCGCCGCCACCACCAACAATTAGGAAATAGTGCAGGCAGATACACACCGTCCCTGCTTACTGACTTTTTTCTTCGGTGTCTTTCGTCAATATGTATTTGCTATTCAACATTACGTAAATAAATTATAGGCATTTTTCATATCCAGACTTTCTCGGGATATTATTTCATTAAGATTTATGATATCGATTAGGTACGGCTGAAGTAGGGAGAGTGTTTTTCTCACACCTGTTCCCATATGCTCCCCAAGTCCAAGGTTTAATTCATCTCTGTTTTCTGTACTGGCACTCAACAGGGTGCCCACAGCACACCAGGTTTCCACTTCCATTGAAACGTAGAAGTTTTACCTTCATAATAAGTAAAGTTCTAAGATCAAGTAAAGCAATTTCAAGACACTGGAAGGTGTGTGGAAAGTGAACTCAGGTCTGATGTATTATCTTTTTCGCTTATTTAAAAATAGGTTTTATGTAAATTCTACAGTCATGTAAAGACATATTGTGGGCTATTCTTTGGCCAGCTTTATTTCTATGAAGAAATTAAGAGTTTGAAGGTCATTCAGCATTTTTATCATTATGCCCTTTTCCCTGGAGCCGATATTACCTATGCGGTAAATGGCGACACAAACCGCAGTTACTGTGGTCACTTGTCCACCATGGCTGTATCGCTTCAGTATTTTCTTTCCACTCAGATTTCTTCCTAGTGCAATGACTTCACACACACGTCGATTTGATGTCCCCACGTGAGCTGTCAAGTATGCACTTTCAGAGATGATAACATGAAGACTCCTTCAGAGTAGACCTCAGGGGGTCGGTTTTAGCGCTGTGCTAGAATTATAGTTCTTATGCGTTCTGTGAGGCCATTTAATTTCACTGTATCACAATTTACCAGACACTGTGATATCGGATAGGATCTGATTGAACACCTGGGGTGTCTAATCAGGTCGATGAAAATGGAGTGAGAGTCAAGATGCCCTTGGCGCTAACGAAGGCTGGACATTTAATTCTCCAATTTGTGCGATGAATTTTTCTCTTGAATGCCTAAGAGTGTCTTTCCTTCTGTGACTAATTATGTCGTAACTTCCCTGTGGGTAGAAGCATGTGTTCTTATCCCGTGCTACCTGCTTCTCTGTTCCAGCCTCTTGACACACGAGCTTAACTTTTCTCTAACCTTTTATAATTTTCTGTTTTATGCTCTCATTTTTCTTTTTCTTTAATCGAGCAAAAATCTGGAAACTTGGAAGATTAGGACTACATGCCATCTTATTTACAAACAAAGCAGGATGTTTGCCCACTATAAAACATATCACTGTCGATTTAGTCCCCCGCGTTTGTGACATGCTGAGTTAGAACAATGGCAACCAACCATCGACCTGCACGTTGTATACAGTTCAGATTAGGTGGGGTTAGGAATTTGATGTGATTCCAGCACCCTGAACGGTCCTTTATCAAAACTGGAAAAGACAAATATCTTTCTCTTAATTTCGTATTCACTTATTTATTTATTTTAATTTTCAATCTAGCTTTCGTGAAGGACCTGCCGTGTCTTCTATTAGACACATTAGATGTGAAGGATCTGAAAAAAAGATAAAATTCTTCCATTCATAAAAAAAAGGACTCAAAAAAAAAAAAAATGGAGATCCTAACTAGGGAGAAAGTATCTACAGGCTAAAGCTGCCTGTGTCCCTCTCCCTTCTCTAGACAGCTCTTCTGCTTTTCTGAATTCTGTAGCATAGATGCACCTAACATGATGGCATTTACGATGGAAACGGTTAGAGGTCACCAAAGAACCGTTCACGGTAGAAGATGCAAGAAGCTAATCTGAGGACATCGTTTTAAAATCCAGCTTAAAATTTAAATGCTTAAAATTTAAAAATCTCAAACCTATTGAAACCTACTCCCTACGTTTTAAGAATTAAATGTTTACTTACCTCAACATATTTTAATTCACGGTCTCGTGCAAGACTTCGATGCGATAATCGTTTCTGTCTGAGAAGTAGTTACGTTTAAGGGAAGTAGTGACTTCTGAGAACCGTGATGAGCATCTGTGTTTGAAACTGAGACACACAGGGGACACTTTCTTCCCGACTTGAGTCACAGGAAAGCACACGGTGGCATCAGCACCTTCTAATAGCTGCT
>NW_011892689.1:5711-7232 GCF_000151845.1 Pteropus vampyrus
TTTCCCGAACGCGAAACCAAAGCCGGGACTTTCACGCGCCAAACGCGCAGTCGCGCAGCACGGCCCTGCTCTCTGCTTGGTGGGTGGCAGAGGCGTGGCCGGCCTGTCCCCTGTCCCGACGGCGTGTCCTTACCGGGCTCTGCCAGCTGGGATGGCCCGGACCCGTGTTGCGTGCGGCGGAGCCCCTGGTGGCCCGGCCCGGGGCGCGGTCTGGTCCGCAGGTGGCAGGGGCGACAAGAACGGCAGCGCCCGCACGGTCGTGACAGGTGGGCGACAGCCGCTTTCTGCAGCTCCAGGCACTTCACGTCCTCCGCCTGGCTGAACCCAGAGGGGGCATTTTCGGGGCCTGAGCGCCACTTGTAGGAGGGAGACCGCTCCCACAGACCCTCACACGCAGGCCTCGGCGACCTGAGCCAGGACAAATGCGCTGAGGACCCCAGGCCAGGACACCGGGAGAAGACGACGCGTCCCAGCTCTGACTCTCCCCAGGGAGCTCTGCGACCTAAAAGTCACTTAGCCACTCCTGCCTCAAAGGGTGGAACGAGAGGGCTGTCACTAGATTAGCTCCAACGGCAAAGAGAGCCCTGGTGCTTCAGAACAGTAAGGACAAACACGGGGCATGGTGAGTTCTGCTCAACGTCCAAGAGTCCTGTGACCTCTGTCCAGGAAGACAGAATGAGACCGAGCAGCTGCCGCTGGCAGGTTCCTGACACTGAGAAACTTGGAGACGATCAGAGATAATCGTATGACCGCGAAGAAGGAGAAAGTCGTACAGAGTCACAGGATTTCTATTTTCCGCCAAAGAGTTTCAAGAAGCCAAGGCCCAGAGATTTTATTCTTAAATCAGACAAAAGAGAGGGGCGTGCCCTGGACCGGCACCATCAAAGACACCAAGTAATTATTGGAATAAAGTTGTGAAAATAAATTTTTGGCATTTTTTTTTAATTTTAAAAGAAGAAAGGTTTTAAATTCATGTAAATTGACTTATATTGAAATCCAGGAGAAAAATCATGAGGCGATTGAAATCAAATAAGCATTATCAAAATATGTTAATTATATGCTTGGTCATTTTAAAGCATAGAAACAGTTTATATTGATTTTGCTACGGATGTCACTCTTTTCTTTCTAATGATTATAAAAATTTTGAAACCTGTAATTTGAAATCGTTTTCTTTAGATACATTCATAAAACCTACCATGTGTAAAATATGAGTACTATCAGGTATAAGATATAGCTATTTTGAGTCATATTCATCAGTGGTTAGATCACTAATGCAGTGATTTTTACAAGGTGCTTTGGTGCCCAAGAAGACACTCTCAATGAGGTGATTTAAGAAAGAGTGCCACCTTGGTCTTTCTTCTAAAGAGTGACAATCCGGGAGTGGTGATCCCCACACAAGTAACCACAAAACAACACAGTGAGACGTGTGTACATGTCACGGAGCTTCCTGCTCTACGTGGTTTAAATCAGCGGAAGAGACAGGTAGATGATACTGATCCAAATTTACCAGTGAAGACGTAA
>NW_011892690.1:0-808 GCF_000151845.1 Pteropus vampyrus
TCTTGAGATCTTCCTACTTGAATCTTCCCCTCTTGCCTTTGCCTTTGGTTAAGTGAAGCTTTTGTGCTCTTCATCTGTCTTTCTCCTCTTTCTCTTTTTGACCCCGTATCTTTCACTACTATGTAAACCTCAAAAAATCTTCCCTCTATCGGCTACCTCACCCCCTCATCTGCTTCTTTCTCTGAAAAGGCAGGACATCAGAAAGGGGTTTTACTGTCACTGGACTTTATTATCAGACAGCCACCCTTCTGCTGTAACCCAAATCCAATGCGAAAACGAAACTGAGCGTGGTTCCATGAGGAACAGGTTTTAGGTCGTTTGAATGTTGTAAATAGGCTTCCACCGCAGGAGGGTGGAGCTATTCACTGGAGTTACAGTCCTTCGCGGACAGCAGGGGCTCAGGGCCAACGGAGGCTGGTGTGCGTTTTCTCTCTGCCGGGTAGTCCAGCACACTCTGGGCACTAGGGTGCAGAGGCAAAGAGGACATAGTCTTTGTCCTCACATAGCTTCCCTTCTGGTCTGAGAATGTCCTACCGCGTGGGGAGCAAGTCTCTGGCCATCAGAGTTCGCAAGGTGACTCCTCAGAGGTCTTGTCTGACACCCTCTTAGCCTCTCTGTTAGGCAGGCCTGTTCTTCCGAAAGAAGAAATAGTAAAACTGCGCACAGCTCATAGAAAAGAACGTCCCTTAAAATTTGATGAGAAGATAAAGTACTGTATTTTTCATGCTTTGGAGATGTGAACGTGATTTAAAGCTCTGACCAAGATGCTTGTGTTGCAGGTCAAGGCTCTCCAGCGAAGCCCAGCGGA
>NW_011892690.1:858-2803 GCF_000151845.1 Pteropus vampyrus
TGTATTTTTCATGCTTTGGAGATGTGAACGTGATTTAAAGCTCTGACCAAGATGCTTGTGTTGCAGGTCAAGGCTCTCCAGCGAAGCCCAGCGGACTCAGGCGCCACCTTGTGGGAGCCCAGCACGAGGTCCCTCCCAGCCAGTCACCTTCCTGCGCAGAGCTCAGCTGACAGCCCCTGCAAGGGCCTGAGGGCCAAACGAGGCCGGCTCGCCCCCAGCCCAGAAGCCGGCCCCGAGTCCAGTGAGAACTGTAGGGTCCAGTAGGAGAGACCTCGTGTGTCAGGACCCCTGGCAGCGGCAGTAGTTGACTAGAAGGCAGCTTCCAGGGGCGCATCTTCAGTCAGGGAGCACGCGACAGGTGGCAAGAAGTCAATTCAAATCACAATATATGGCACTCTTTAGATCTTCTGTTGTAAGTCTTAGAAAAGGTAGGAGGCCGTGATCACCTAGTCGTCATCGGTAGCTCTGTGTGGTAACGTAAACATAGTATAGAAAGCTTCTTGGTAATGTTCACTTAAGTGGCAGGCACTAAACAACAGCTTCTGTTCGTGTGTGGATTTTACACTAAAAAAAAAATGCTAAACACATTTTATACTTCCAATTAACAGCTCCCAGGAAAATGTAAACTTTTGCTTTATGATAACTTCCCATGAATAGTGTTAGGCCTGAAATAGTTTTAGATCGAGAATTTCTTTGAGCTGTGTAAAATGAAGGAAAACCATGCTGTGTGTTTTTAAGGAAAACATTTACACGTAGACACACATAGGTGTGTTCACCTTTCTCTTCCAGTGTGTTTTCTAAGCCTTTGCTTATGCAACCTGTACATATTTGTGTGTTCTGGTGATGGGAGTTGGTTGTTTATTTCCACTTAGCCTGGTTGCAGGCTCCTTAAAGGTGTAATATGTCAAGTTTTCTGTCATTGTGATGTTTCTTTTCTAAGACCATTTTCGTATGCCTTCTCACAAATGGTGGTCTTGTATTTAAATATGGCTTTTTTTCTAATAAAAGTAAATCACTTCTGTTTTCTATAAAAAAGATTAAGTGTAAATGCATTACGAACGTGGGTACCATTTCTTGTCAACTTCAGCAACCTCTTACAAAGGTAAACTTTTAACAAGTGATACTAGTATACTTAGGGAGCATGTTCAGTTATGTTAAAAGACAGGACTTGGAATATGGGTCGTGAAGATCATATGGGAATATACTACGTCCAGCCAGTGCCCAGCACTTTATGTGTCCCCGTTAAATCACATAAGCAAGGATACAAGCGTGTGGTACTGTCCAGCTCATTTTGATGACAGGGTTTTGAAAATCTGCAGGACTATGAGCCATATCAACCCTGACAACTTCAGCATTGGTCCTTGTGTCCTTGGATCAGGGTGAAAAAGCTTTTCAGGACATGAGCTAGTAAAAGATCATTTGCTCTTGGCTTTTGGTGCGGATTGATGTATAAACCTTGACCAATACTCTCATTTATATGTTAAAATTGTCCTTTGCAGCGTGGCCTCTCTTGTTGGACAGTGCTTCAATAACATTCAGCTACTTAGGATTCACATTCTGAAAGCCGATAGCCTAACTTCCCTCCTGTTTCAGTTGCTCGGGGGTTGTGGTCTGGTGCACTATTCTTATCATAAATCATCCCAAGGCTGCCATGCGCTCAAGGGCACGGCCCCGAGTAGACATCACTGGGACCAGGCCATCAGCTTTCTTGGCTGCCCCTGGTGACTGGAAGTTTCCACTCAAAAGGTCTGCCCGAAGAGCTCTGTGGGTCCTTGAAAGCATCTTCTTTTTCTGGCTGGACTGTCGCTATTGCTCTTGTTACAGGGAGTGTCTGCCATGCCTTCCATTGTCATAATCATAGGGAATTGTTCACGGGGTTATAAGTGGACAGCCAGGACATTACATATTCTTTTTCTCTGGCTAGCGATACTCGTGTGCCGTGAGC
>NW_011892690.1:3680-6094 GCF_000151845.1 Pteropus vampyrus
CAAAACCTTGAAAATTCTAAAGCTTTATAAAGTTATGAATATAAAAGTTTAGTATAAATGTAGCCATTAAAGTGAAAGTCAGGTGTTAGAATGTCGAGCTGCCCATGTGACCTTGGACAAATTACTTAGTTCACTATGCCTCAGTTTCCTCTGATATAATTGGGAATAAAAGTTAATCTCAAAGTTGTGATTATATTAGTTTTATTTAATGACGTGTATGATTTTACACTCAAAGCGACTATACAGATCATTGCAATTTAAAAATATACTTAAAATTGTTAGATAAATCTGTTTTTCTAACAACACACTAATTTCAGTTTAAGTTTTGTCCTACAAAATTCTCAACATTCTCAGTACCATTGATTCTTATTTTGCAAGTTTAATTATAGATTCGTACATATCATTCAATTACTGATGTTGCAAATGAATGCATACACTGATTTTGGGGTTTTGTTTGGCTTGTTAAAAATACCCAAAGAAAACAATTATTGCAATAATTAAGAGTGAGTTGTGCTGCTGAATTTCATTGGTCATTTGGAACTCAGAATACATTTCCTTATAGAAACAGCATTGCAAATGTACCTGAATTCAAGCCCAGAAAGTCAATTTAGCTCATAGTGTGTTAAAATGGTAAGTTTGTTTCAACTACAGGGCCTCCACTCAGCATTGTTTCTCTGGAAAAATATATTTTAGGCATTGGGTTACCAGAAACTCATTTTTCTATTCCTCACCCATTTCCTGGTGTGTCCAATTGTCTTCCCATTTTGTGGTGTTGGACAATTGTCTAGTGGGCTCAGGGAAGAGTAAGTGTGTAGATTCCTACCTGCCACATTGCTAACAGCCCTGGCTCCCGGTATGAAAGGGAAAGTGATGGCTTTCACATCCATCCTGATGCAGGTAAGATCCATCCTGTGTAATGCTGTATTTACATGTATAAATGTAAGTGTTTTGTTCTATTGATGTTTTAAAAAATCACAAAGAAACACATATCATTTTCGTTTACTTGCGGATTGAGTTCCAGCCCACAAAATTCCCACCAGCCTCCATCCCCTCAATGCAAAGAGCGTGGCAGATGAGTAAGGTTGCTGTGCTACGCTAATCCTCTCCTAGGACACCTTGAGGTATAACAGAGAGTGATGTTTATCTGTATAAAAATACAGTATTTGCTAAACCAAATCCTTGTGGTTTCAAATGCTTTATCTCATGTGATATGTAATAATCTTGTGAAGTGGGCCCTATTTTACCACTCAAGAAGAGACCCAAAGGTTATTAAGTGTGTGGTAAAACAAACCTGAGGCTGCAGTCTTGATCCCCAGTCCTAAGCTCCTTGTACATAACCATACCACCCCGCCCCAAGTAGCGAGTAAAAGAACCGAGTACCAGACACCAGCCTGGCACGTTCTTTTAGGATCCCATTCTGAACCCAATGGGGGAAGGCTCCTTCTTTCGAGGCACAGGACAACTCCACACCTAAGGGAGATGTGCTTTATTTAACTTCATTTAGCTCTTTGATAAGATCAGGGATTTGGTGCTTGGGTTTCCAGCAAAAGTTACCCTCTCTTAATAATAGTCTTTTCTTTTTTTTCCTCCAATGCTGCTTTTGCAAGGAGATAGGAAAATGGCAGCTTTCCACAGTTACAGACTTTTTAGTGAAACATTGGGATATTCTTGAGTTTTAGATGTGAACTAATCCTCTCGGTATTAAATCCCAGTTGTGTTATCTAACAGCATTTGCTGGCTGCGTGCCCGCCCTTTCCTGCTTGACCTTGGGCAGGGCACCTGAGAAAGTTATTTGTCCTGGATACCATCTGCTTGTTATAGAGGTCATCTTCTTGGACTTAGGCCAGCAGAGGGTCACAAGAATGCCCTGTGTAAGCCCACAATGCTTTGTCTCCTCTGTGCTATTTGTGGGCAGCCTACATCGTATGTCTACACAGCGCAGTGTGGACACTTTTCTTAGAGTCATAGACACGTGAGGAAAGAAAGAAGTGACACTTGCTGTGATTTGTAAACAGGTGCAGTGAATGTGGAGACTTTTTCCTTCTGAAACAGCTACCCTTAGTAGATAGGTGAGCTTCATCTCGGTTCTGCCTAATTCGTGTTTTCAGTTTGGGCATTCAATCCTGTGAGACAGTTGGGTTCCCTCCATGTGGAAATACCAGATGTTTGTGGATTTGAATATAACATTTTAATGGCCGGCCTAATAAGTAGAGGATATCCATCATTCCTAGAATTTAAAACAACGTATTGAGAAGATTTACTGAAGATTCCACTTGCCAATCTGTTATGAAAACCAGAAGCCCAAATTAGCATTTTAAATGTTGTTCCAACATGTATAACAAAATTAGACTCCCCCGCTCCTTGAGGTTGTCATAAACTCATTTAAGAGAATATGTTGGTTTGGAAGAGTCACA
>NW_011892691.1:0-1173 GCF_000151845.1 Pteropus vampyrus
GGAACCGAGGGTGCGGGAGGAGGGGTGCCGCCGAGACGGCCTAGCGGGTCGGTGCGTCCTACACCCGGGGTGATTCGGGGGCGGGGTGCTGAGAGTGACAGGGCCACGTTCACTTTAGCGGGGCTCAGGGGAGGCCCACCCCATGAGGCACATTTGAGCGGAGGTGGGAGTGGGGAGCAGACCTCGACATCTGGGTCAGAAAATGTCAAGGCCCCAATCGGAGGCCCCTGTGTTTCCGGCGGGGTGGGGGTTGGCAGGCAGGGTGGGCCGAGGCGGGGTCCTAGGAGAGAGGCAGGTGCCAGGCCAGGTGGGGCCTAGCGCCACGGCAAGCGGGAAGGGAGGCCATCTGTGGGTTCTCATCAGAAAGGCCTCGTCCGTCTGCCTCCAGGTTTGGAAGGCTCCCGAGGGACTGGGCTGGGACGAGGTAGCACGTGGCCTGTGGACGGACTACTGCATTAGTCCGTGGACGAGGGAGCCCGTGGGCAGCAGGGCAGCCGTGGCCCAGAGGACAGGCAGGAAGAGGCCGAGCCGCTGGGACATCCTTGCGGGCCTCTGCAGGGAGCCGGATGCCCACTTGGGCAGCTGGAGGACAGAGGACATATGGTCATGGGCCAGAGACACCTGGCAGACTGTGGTCACATGGATACTAGTGCCCTCAGGAAAGAGGGCTGGGGCCACGGCCCTGACGACAGAGAACAGGCCTCGCTGGCGGCTCCAGGCTCCGTCCCCCCCCCCGCCCCCTCACATGGCCTGCCGAACCTTAGCGTCCCTTCCACAGACAATGGGGTCTCCTCTCCCTCTCTCTGGGGGTCACTGTCAGCATGAAATGAGCTCGTGTGAGTGAAAGCACCTTAAAATTACAAAACAGGCAGGGAAGGACGCAGGTGAAGCTTCCATGCACTGCCGAGACCATCATTTTTCCGCCACGTTAGTGCCCGTGTGTGTGTCCCAGAGTGGATGGAACATATTCTCAGAACCAGAGGCTGAGACGTTAGAAATGCAAACCAGCAGCAGCCAGGAGCCCGCGGCCTGCTGAGCACCGAGGCCAGGTGCTGCGGGGCCAAGACTAATGCCCACCCGGGGCCAGGAAGTGGGCGGACAGCGCGAGGGAGGGCTGGGGCGCTGGCCAGGCCGCGGACGCAGAGGGGGCGCTGGCCGCGGATGCGGAGGGCG
>NW_011892691.1:1450-3105 GCF_000151845.1 Pteropus vampyrus
ACACCTCAGGTGGCTCTCACACACCCCCAACCCCCCCGCCCTGCAATCTCCCACACCCCACTAATAGCCCCGCCTTGCAGCCCCCCCACAACCCCCACAGCCCCCCCACAGGCCTCTGCCCGGTAGAGAAGGCTCGTAGTGGAGAATCATCGTTCTCTCCTGTTTCAGCAGCCCCGTAAGGGTCAGGACGAGGTGCCTCCAGCTGAGGGGCCGTGGCCACCGCCTGGACAGGGGTGCCAGGAAGGGCTGGGAGGGGACGCGAGGCGCGGTCTGCGCAAAGGAGCCGGTTCCAGCTCAGGGAGCAGACCAGGAGGCAGGAAGAGAGGCGGATGTGACGATGATCCAGAAGCGCCAAGTGACAGGAGACCCCCTGAGTCCGCCCACAGCTTCCACGAGACAAAACGGACGGCACTTGGAGGGAGGACAGAGCACCAAGACGTGAGGGGAGCAGCTTCCGGTGCTAAAGGGGCCGGGGGTCTTCAGACGGAATGGCCGGGGGGACGCAGGGCCAGGATCGCCCTCAGAAACATCCGCAGGAAGCCAGGACCACAGGGAGCGATGGAAGCCCGAAAGCCTTCAAAGCCGGTAAAAGCAAACGCTAGCAGCCCAGGTGCGAGAATCCGCCCAGGTGTTTGAATCGGCCCAGGTGCGAGAATCGGCCCAGGTGTGTGAATCGGCCCAGGTGCGAGAATCGCAAGGCATCAGGCTGCCTGCGGGTAGGTAGCGGTGAATGTAAGAACACACTCAGCGAGTCATTTTGAACCTAGTTTTCTGGTTTGGGCCAAATTATCTGTCGGGACAGAATAAAGGTATTTTCACACCTTCGAGGACTTTCTTGGACAGTCACTTGAGGATGTATTCCAGCAAAGTGAGAGAAAAAACTAAGAGAAAGAGAAAGATGGGGCATCTGGACTATAGAGTGACCCCTGGAGGCAGTAAAGGGGGCCCAGGGTGCTGGATCGGGGTGGGAGCAGGGAGAGGGCTGGGGAGGAGGTTTTGAGACAAAAAAGGGGTGGGGGGAGGGGCGGGAAGCAAGGCCATGGCAGAGACACCGTATTAGTTTAACAAGAAGCAAGGCGGGCAATTAAAAGCTACAGAGAAAAAAGGATATAATAAATTTAAGCTTCAAACATGAAGCAAACTATGCGACATGCTTTTAAGCTACTGATGGAGTGTAAGATCCGTTCACCCAATTTGCCCTTGATGCTAAGACTGTCTTCCTGCAGTGGCCCGAGGAGAGGGTGCCCGTAGGCTCCCAGAGAGGAAAACGTCCCATAGCCCAGGGCCCCGCCGTGCAGCAAGTGACCTGCACGCAACGCTGGACACGCTGGACACGCTGGGAGCCCAGGGCGGGTGGCGGCTGCGGCGCGGCACCCTCAGAAGCCGCCTTCGCGGCGGACGAAGCGGATGGAAAGCCGTGGGCACCGTGGGCTCAGACCTTCCTGCGAGGGAGAGGCAGGTGCAGGTGACTCACCTTTCCATCAAGAAGCCGGTGTATCTGTCCAATCCTCCGAAGTCACAAAACAGGAGCACAGACAAAGCGTTTCGTCGACGCTTGCAGGAATAACCGATGAGAGTTAAAAAGAGACATAATAATAATAATAAAAAAGTGGGGGGTAGTCCTGGGGCAGTGGGACTTTCTTTGGTAGGGATCA
>NW_011892691.1:3983-5407 GCF_000151845.1 Pteropus vampyrus
TGGCACCTCGCCATCTTCGTGCAGCTTTGTTCTGAGGCTGATGCATGCAGTTCTGCGTCGTGCCTCCTCGTGTGGATGCAGCTGGGGACCTTTGGGGGGTCAGTCTCCCTAAGGGCACAGCCATGGGTGCTGGCCGACATGTCCCAGGGTGTGGCAGAGACTCCCCAGCTCACCCTTCACAAACTCTTAGCCTCACACAAGTGCATTTGTGGTTTTTAGCTGTGAAAGTTACACCTGCGTAGTTTTGAACAATTAGAAAATAAAAATACGTGACTAAAAAGAATCTGTGCTTTCCACTGCTAAAAGCTAGCTGCTGGCCTTTGCTGCCTTGTATCAGGATTCGTCCTGCGCACATAATATGTAACACAATTATATAGCTATCGAGAAAACTTTTAATAAAATGTGATTATACTTCGGCTACTGTTTTATGACCTGGAGATACTGGATGTTACATAGTTCATTTAATCTATTCCTATTTATGCTGTTTTAAACATTTCGGTATTTTTAACATAACTTAAATATTATTTAATATTTGCAGCATTCACAAGAAAGGAAGTGTAAGTTTCGACCCCCCACCCAGCACAAGCTCACCCTAACACCCACTGTGGGTGCCTCTCAGGCCCCCTGACCTCCACGGTGGAGGCGCCCCCTCTTGGATTGGGGTCAAAAAGACCAGAACACAGACGGGAGGCCAGAGACGTGGAGTAGCTGAGGGGTGTAGCTGAGGGGTCTGCACCCAGTAACTCTATTCCCCAAGCCAGTGGGGAAGAGAGTGTGCCGACGACCCCGCCAGCAGGCACCCCACGCAGACATACTGACGTTTATTGCTGACACTCAGCCAGGGCCGCCGGGGGGGACCGCGTCACCCCTCGCTGAGAGGCCGGGACTGGAGGACCCCGTGTGGGGGGCAGGGGCAGGGGCAGAGCCTCCGCCCTGTTTGTTTTTCAAACACCTGCAAAGCCTATTGCCTGTTTCCGTCCTCCTACACAGAAGGGCCTCCCCAAAAGCCAGGTCCTGTCTTCCCAGCAGAACCCACACCCCCTCTCAAACCCCAGCAGCGTCACAACTGACAACCGCTTTTCGGTTTTGTTCCTGTCAATATTTTGAAAGCATCTGGGGCCCTCCCACACCCCACTATTTACGGACGGGGTTCCAGGCGGGCCCCTGTGGCCTGGGGCGCCCTGAGCACCAGCGAGCCGGCTCCCAGAGGGCAGGCTGGGCGTCTGTCTCGACGGTTCAGCACGTGCTGGGGTGCGCGCCGTACCCACGCCCCAGTCTACGGCACAGAAAACTCGCTTGGGTCTGCGAATGCCTTGCTGGTGGGCACGCGGCTTCAGGGGAAACCATCTTTGATCAGCTGCTACGCCTTCTGCTGTTACTGTATTTCGCATACAGCCTCTAAACAAGCCCCGCAGATGGTCCGG
>NW_011892692.1:0-1237 GCF_000151845.1 Pteropus vampyrus
AAAAAAATCATGATTTTAAAATAAATTCATTAAAAATTTTGACAAAATCTTAAATGTCTTCATGATAAAAACAATTAGCGAAGTAGAATTATAAGAGAATTTCTTGAATCAGATGAAAAGCAACTATAGCCAACATCATAATTGTTGTTGAAATATTGATCACTTTCAAGTAAGATTGGGTACAAGACATGATGTTTTATTCTTCTAATGCGACATCATACTGGGGGCACTAGCCAGTGAAAGTAAGAAAGAAAAAGAAATAAAAAGGCATTTGGATCAGAAAGGAAAAAGCAAAAAATATTTTTATTTTTTGGTGACATGATTATGTCCATAAGAAATCTAAAGAAATTTTTAAAAAAATCTTATAGAGCTCTCAAGTGAATTTAACAAGGTTCAGATTAGAAGAAGTTCAATATACAAAATAAATTTATTTTTATATGTAAAGAAAAAAATTTAAAAGTACTCGGTATGTTAGAATGAAAATAACAAAGTATACTTGAGTAAATCTGGAAAAATATGTGTTTGATCTTTGCAACAAAAGCCATAGTATATTGTAAGGGGAAATTAAAGAAAATCTAAATAAATAGATGCAATGTGTTCCTGGGTCAAAATCCTTAATATGTTGTTAGGATATAAGCCCTCTCTAAATTAGTTTACAGATACAAGGTAATCCCACTCAGAAACCCATCAGGCTTTTGTTTTGGGGCCAGAGAATGACAAACTGACTCTAAAATATATATGGAAATGCAAAAGAGCTAGAAGAAACAAAATGATTTTAAAAAAGAACAAAGAAGAATTATAGTACCTGATATCATGACTTACTGTAAAACTGCATTAATTAAGGCACAGTGATATCAATGCAAAGAGAGAGGAACAAACAAATGGAACAGAACCTAGAAAGAGACTAGTACTAATATATACAATTAACTTTTGTGACGTCACCAAAGAAAGTAAGTGGAGCTTCAAATATTTTTAAAACTTCTGAAACAACTAGAAAACTGTATGGCAAAGAGTGACCCTTTCGCTGTACACTAAAGTCATTTGAGATTGATTTTAGACCAAACTTTAAAGCTCAAATCTCAATATAAAACTCAAATCTTCAAATATAAACATAATATATTTATGTCTTTGGGATGCCAGGAAAAAAAGCAAGAACCATAAATGAAAAAAATTGCTAAATTAGAATTTGTCAAAAATGAACATTTTTGTTTATTAAAAATTATAATTAAGAAAATGG
>NW_011892692.1:2707-5011 GCF_000151845.1 Pteropus vampyrus
GCAGCATGAGCAGAAATGTGGGCAGGCTCCAGGAACAGGTCATCCCGTCCAACAGCCCCCAAGAAAGCGGAGACCTGGGTTCTATAACTGCAGTGTGCTGAGTTCTGCCAACAGACTGGATGAACTTGGAAGGGGATTCTTCCTGGAGGCTCCTGAAATTTTTGCAGCCCTGCTGACAGCTTGATTTTGATGTGTTTTTCCAATGATCTGATTGGTTGAATGGTCCATCTTTTCTCTACTGATCTATTAATATATCTAATTCTGAGCTTGCCCACCTAGTCCAGGGTGTGGCTTTAATCCACGTCACTTAATAGTTTCAGGCTTTCGAGCATCTAGATGCACGGCGGAATTGTAACTGCTGGTGCTCGTGGTGGGACCGACACACGCGATTGTTTGGTCCAATGAATTACGAGCAGAAGTGACCATTCAGCTGTCAGTGCGAAATCATCCAGGGCCAGCGATGTTCCAGGTGGTGGCTGCTCGGCCAGTCTGGGTCCCAGACGATGCAGAGCAGAGCACCCAGAGGACCAGAGGACCAGATGACAGGTAGCTTGTGCAGGAAATCGAACCTCTGAGATTTGGGGGTTATTATCGTTCCGTACTTTTCTGTATGTTTGGAATATTTCATAACTAAATTTTAAAACTTAAAGAAAACTTCACGTAGAGATTATATGGATTATATGGAAAGGATGATATTGAAAGGAGTCTTTTAGTATTTTTCTTTCTCTGGGAAGCTTACCACTGAGATGGTGCCCACGGGGCAGCAGAGGCCAGGCGGGCAGGTGTCACGTGGAGCCGAGCTCAGCCTGAGGCAGCGTAAAAAAGTCAGATGGGCAGGCAGCTGATGCCGACGACGTCAGCACGTGCCCAGAGGTCCTGACGGGAACATCACCTCAGAAGGCTGGTCAATATCAGAGAGTGATTAGTACTTGGTCTTGGTCCCGGGTACCGAGGTTCACGTCCTGTTCTTCACTTTCTCGAGGTTTCAGCCAAATCGGTCTAAAGGAAATAGACTGGAAATTAAGACACAAAGAAATGAGACAGGGAACCTATTCGTAGAGCAGGTGACCAAGCAGATCTGAGTCACCAGCCAAAAGGCAAGTGACCTGTGTACTGGGCTGGAGGGTGTCCCCCTGAAATTTGTATCCGGTCAGAACCTAGGAATGTGATCTCATTTGCAGATAAAGTTAGTTAAGATGATATCATATCGAATAAGGGCGGGTTCTAAATTCGAGGTGTCATGTCCTCATAAGAAGGTGGCGTGCTGACATGGAGGTGCGCACAGGGGAGTCAGTGATGTGAAGAGAGGCAGAGATTGGCAGGAAGCAGCTGTAAGCCAAGGGACACCAAAGGTTCAAGCCACCGCCAGAAGCCGGAAGACACAAGGAAAGGGTGTCCTTGAGCCTTCGGGGGAGCGAGGCCCAGCCCGAGATCGAGGCCAGGCCCACACCTGGATGCTGGACTTCTAGCCTCTAGAACTGAGAGAATAAATTGCTATGGTTTCACCACCCGTGTGTGGTACTTTATTATGGCACCGCAGGAAACGAACCCAGCCTGGTTCCTGGACTCCATGGGAGTGTGAAAGCAGGACCAATAATATCACTCATTAGATAGTAAGCAGCAAGGCGCTCTGTCAGCCCACGTATTTCTCCTGCTAGGGGCCAAGTCAGTCCCAGAATTGACAGCGGGGACCGGGCAGAAAGCTGAGGATAAGGAGGCCCAGCCGTGGAAGTGGCGGGAGTTTGGGGTCAAGGACGGAGGTGAGTTCTGTCCCAACGCTCTTGCTTACAGCCATTTATCCACCAAGGAGTAAAACGCACAATGGCCCGTCACTCGGTGTTGACACGCGCCCACACCTCTGCTCTCAGCCCCGTCCGTGAGGGCGGGAGGCTCAGCAGCAGGTGTCAGCAAACGGTGTCACTCCGCTCGGAGGACTCTTTCTTGAAGAGTTAACCCCAAGCAAAACCGTTGACGAGCGGGCCTCCCAATTACACAGCTTGCCCCGCATCCTGCATGAAATTGAAATTCCTCAGCCATCCTAAGTGTTACAAGAATCTGCAGTTTCCTCTAAACAATTAATGATTGTGAAAATTACGGTTTGTTCTTCTTCTACCTCCCTAGGGACACCACATGGGACTCTGAATGTCGTTAATGTAATATGCAAATGATGTGTTTGGCTCCTTTGCTCGGTGCAGGATAACCTCGACAATCAGCCCGTGTGCGCTGAGAAGCCATCCGGTGACAGCCAGCCCAGCTGCTGAGAAGGTCGCCGGAAATCTGCATCTTTCTTTCCTCGCTTAGGCG
>NW_011892692.1:5855-6185 GCF_000151845.1 Pteropus vampyrus
TTCCCTGCTCTCCAGTGACAGCGGATATTACAGAGAAGGGAACTGAGGGCCAGAGAGCATGGCCGCCAGGTGGTGGGATGGGCCGGTGGCCGGCTCCCGGCGCGGCCCTCCCCACGTCCACGTCACACAGAAAGCCCCGGCGACAGGCTGAAGCGACGTGGGGGCAACGCGAGCATCTCCCTCACGGAGGAACGACTCTTACCGCGTCTGGACCTGTCTTCACGGAAGTCACCGCGATGACAATGTCCTTCTGCAGCTTTGCTTGAGCTTTAACTTTATTGAGTCCTAAGCAACCTGAGACAGGTACCGACTGTCCGGATGAGCCCGACG
>NW_011892693.1:0-1055 GCF_000151845.1 Pteropus vampyrus
AAGTAGTTTGTTACATAGCAATAGATAAATAATTTACACATTACTCTATCCACAGAGCACTCATTCATTTGTGAACAGATTTAAAAAGTCAAATATTTATTTAATAGTCTGGCAGGTTATAAATGGTAAAGTGCATCTAGTGTAATAAAATCCAGTAGCTTCTAGAAGATTGTAAACAACAAGTGAGTCTAGGCTTCATTACCTAGACAGTCATGGGAGTGTCAGGAATATGGCAAAACTGGAGAGTTAATGCCCCATCGGAGGGAGAACACCACAGCTCCGCTTATTTTTGTCATAAGGGGCATTAACCAGTTATACCAGACCTTTCATTTTTCAAGAGAAGCAAGAAATTTGGATTTTTATTTAAAATCTCATCTGTGAAATATTAATGTTACCATATTAACAAAAATATCATGCAGTCTATAACATGCACTATAGGCTAACTATAAAGGTTAACACTGTACAAGCTAATCAAACAAACAAAAAACCCCGCACAACAATACCCCTCTGTGTGCTTTATTCAGCCTAGAAGACATCAGTTAGTTGCCAACTATGATTTGATTATCATTTATCTTGGTGACATTGAATTGTTGAGAGATTGTGGTAGAGTTAAGGAAGCCAATGCCCAGCTATACCATTAGAGAGACTTGGTAGAAGAAAAAAAATAATCACCAGGTAGAGCTGGCATAACTTACTTAGGAGAAGGGGTCCTTCTCTTAGGAGACAGGACATATGATTTCCCAATAGAATTTTGAGGTGTTATTTGACCAGCCACTGTGTTCTGCCTGAGGTATCATACAAATAGAGAATTTATGAATGTGAGATCTTATTTGAGTTCAACTGTTGACAAGAGAATATAACTTCTAGATGTAGAGCTTGTACCTTTACAGCAATGGGTATCCAATTCCATTTATTCTTTCCACAAATATTTATTAATGCTCACCATATGCCAGGTGCTTTCAGAGACAGACAATAAGGAATGTAAATAAAAATATATGGATAGATAACTGTTAAAGACAAAAAAAAAAAAAAAAAAGCCAAGTAGGGGAAAGAGA
>NW_011892693.1:3043-3356 GCF_000151845.1 Pteropus vampyrus
CCTCTGAATACAAAAAGAGGCTGAAATTTGGTTTCAATCCCTGGATTGCCAGTTTTCTTTTAATATCTGATAGTGCTCCCCTTTGATTTGTTGTTTGTTATATTTTTCTTTCACAGTCTAGTTAGGTACTTAACTTTTTGTATGAGCTATTGCAACAGCTCCTTATCTTCTTTTCACTCTCGATAACTCCAGTCTTCAAGCTATCAAGATCTGCTATGTTCTGACCTGCTGTGGCAGCCCCTACTTAGCCATAATATTTCAGAGCTGAAATAAGCACTCATGACTTAACTCTGAAACGCTTATTTTTTCCTCT
>NW_011892693.1:3406-5195 GCF_000151845.1 Pteropus vampyrus
CTTACTAAATAGTTCTCTTCCTCTGAATACGAAAAGAGGCTGAAATTTGGTTTCAATCCCTGGATTGCCAGTTTTCTTTTAATATCTGATAGTGCTCCCCTTTGATTTGTTGTTTGTTTTATTTTTCTTTCACAGTCTAGTTAGGTACTTAACTTTTTGTATGATCTACTGCAACAGCTCCTTATCTTCTTTTCACTCTCGATAACTCTAGTCTTCAAGCTATCAAGATCTGCTATATTCTGACCTGCTGTGGCAGCCCCTACTTAGCCATAATATTTCAGAGCTGAAATAAGCACTCATGACTTAACTCTGAAACGCTTATTTTTTCCTCTTTTTAATTCACTGTATGTTATAGTATTACTCGTTTTTCTTAAAAAGAAACTCAGAGTCAATAAGATCTTTGAAAATGCAGTCCTCTGAGACTCAAGCTCAGAGATTCTGATTGAAGTTAAGTGCTGTTTTCACTACCAGGAAGAGCCTTCCCTGACATAACTCTTCTTTTCATTTGAGCCTCCTCTATCCCTACTTCGGTCAGTCAGGTACAATACATCCAGGCAAACTATTCCCCTCTATTTGATTTTGCCCACTTATTTCCATTTGTCTTGCTATTCCTTGTTTTTTTGACTGCTTTCCATATTTATCAGCTACTTTTATAGAAGAAATACCACCCTCCAAGGTCTACTTCAACTTTACCTTCAGTGTAATTTGAGATTTTTCCCTCCTCTGAATTCCTTTGTATTTTCCTAATGTAGTGGAGTATTTTTTGTCTTTTCTGATGTATGAACATGTCTCACTTTTCTATAATTTGAGACCACATTTTATTTATATATGTATCATTCATGATACATAGCAAGGTGTTTTACACTGAATATATTTTAATAAATAATAGTAGAATAAATGAGTAAAGAAAGCAATGACCATCTGCACACAAAAATGTTTGCCACAGCAATCAAAGTTTATTTCAATCACAGCAGGGACATGTTTATCTAGAATAATTACAACCGTAAATATATATTGTAGAATTTAAATACAGTTGGCCGTCCGTATCTATGAGTTTCACATCCACGGATCCAATCAACCACGATCAAAAAAAATAAATAAAGAAAGAAAATCCCAGAAAGTTCCAAAAAGCAAAACTTGAATTTGCTATGCACTGGGCACTACATTGAATCCAAGAGAATGAAGTGAAATGTAGACATATACTGCCGTAGCCTATTTGCAAATACAGGATATATGCAAATACTACACCATTTTATACAAGGGACTTGAGTATTAACAGATTTTAATGTCCTTGGGAGTATCCTGGAACCAATCCCCTTGTGGATATTGAGGGAGAGCTATATATATTAAAATAAACACTAAAAAATATTTTAAAATATAAGGATTTAAATTGAAAAGAGGAGAAAATAAATAACAAGAGAAATGTGTAAAATATCAATTACTTTTAGTACATATTATATATATATACACAAACATAGAAATGCAAGAAAAAAGGTTATATTGGATTGTGTTTGTTCTCAAAGGAGCTAAACGTATTATTGGAAGAAGAAAAATATACCCATAAACACACTCAAGCAAAAGAGATCCAAAACAAAAGAAAAACTTTGGTGTTTGGAAAGTTTTAGGCTCTCAAAGATAGTCTTTCACAGCTGGGCCTAACAGCATGATTCTCTTTAATAATAATAATTGATTATCTAAACAAATAAAGCATTCTAGTATTTAATTTGCCAATCTTAACTCATGCAATTCTCACTGAAGTCCCCTGAGTGATGTACCATTAACACTGCTT
>NW_011892694.1:0-387 GCF_000151845.1 Pteropus vampyrus
ATTTGTATTTTTGGCAGAAAAAGTCTTATATGTTTTTTATGATTGCAAATTATGCAAACATAATTTAGGAAGGAAATAAGTTGCAAATTAATGTCGACAAATAAATTATTTTTTATTAGTTTTTTTTAGCCTTTAATGATATCACTTTATTTATATATTTATTTTTTGTGTTCCCAGATCAGTCTGCGTTGAATCACTTTAGGTGCTTTAACAAATGCAGGTTTCCAGACCCCACCCTGTAACTACTAAATTAGAATGGAAATGAGTGGTTTGCATTTTTTTATTATTAAAATTATTGGGGTGGCATTGGTTGATAAAATTATATAGGTTTTAAGTGTACAATTCAATAATATGTCATCTGTATATTGCATATTCACCACGCAAAAT
>NW_011892694.1:1667-3242 GCF_000151845.1 Pteropus vampyrus
TATTAAAATTATTGGGGTGGCATTGGTTGATAAAATTATATAGATTCAAAGTGTACAATTCAGTAATATGTCATATGTATATCACATTGTGTGTTCACCACCCAAAGTCAAATCTCCTTCTGTCACCATATATTTGATCCCCTTTATCCCTATATTTGATCCCCACCCCCCCTTCTCTCTGGTAACCACTTATCCACTGTCCGTGCCCACGAATCTGTTAGTTTGTCACGTTTGTTGCTTTCAGTTTTATATCCCATGCGTAAGTAAAATCATATGGTTCTCAACTTTTTCTGACTTACTTCGCTTAGCATGATAATCTCAGGATCTATGTTGTCGCAAATGGCAGTATTTTATCTCTTCTTATGGCTGAGTAAGATTCCATTGTATATATGTACCACATCTTCTTTATCCAGTCATCTATCGAAAGACACTTCGTTTGTTTCTATGTCTTAGCCATTGTGAATAATACTGTTATGAACATCGAGGTGCATATATTTTTGCAGACAAATGTTTTCAAGGTTTCTGGTAAGTATTTAGAAGAGGGATGTCTGGGTCAGATGGTAATTCTGTTCTTAGTTTTTAGTATTTAGAAGAGGGATATCTGGGTCAGATGGTAATTCTGTTCTTAGTTTTTTGAGGACTCTCCATACTGTTTTCCACAGTAGCTATAGCAATTTACATTCCCACCAGCAGTATATGAGGATTCCTTTTTCCCCACAATCTTTCCAACTCTTGTTATTACTTATCCTGTTGGTGATAGTCGTTCTACCAGGTGAGGTTTTGATTTGCACTTTCCTAATAGCTAGTGAAGTTGAACATCTTTTCATATATCTGTTGGCCATTTGTAAGTCTTCTTGGGAGACGTGTTCAGTTCCTCTGCCCATTTTTTAATTGGATAGTTTGTTTTTTTATTGTTGAGTTGCATGGGTTCTTTGTATATTTTGGATATTAGGCCTTTATCAGAGGCATTGTTTGCAAATACCTTCTCTCGTTTGGTTAGTTGCCTCTTTCTTTTGTTGATGGTTTCTTTTTCTGTGTAGAAGCTTAAATAAATTAATTATTAATGTTTAAAAACAAAATCCAGCTCGTCTTAGATTGAGTTTAAATTTCACTGAGTGAGTCTTAGCATTTATCACTTAGTAAATCACCGTCCAAATTATTTATTGAAAAAATATTTTGGGTGATGTGATCACATTATCTGTGCTTTTGACCCCACTTTTAGGTTTCACTGATATAAATCCCTTAAAGGGTTCCATTTTTATTTCAAGTTTAATTATAGATAGACTCTCTGTCATTCAGTAAGTAGCATGACAATCACTTTACAAAAATTCACCTCTTAGAAGTATGGCTCTGTGAAACATTTTGGAGAAATTCCAGGGCACTGGGAGTAACCAGTGTTACTTCCTTTGGTGGCATTCCTGGGGCAGACATAGGTGGCATGACAAAGGATAGGAATGATTCAGTCTGTATTGAATATATCCCATATTAAATCAGTGTTTATCACCCTTTTGTTTAAAATTTATTTTAAAAAATCCACCCATTTGCTATTATCAGTGAGGGTTATGTGATGATAAT
>NW_011892694.1:5517-7974 GCF_000151845.1 Pteropus vampyrus
TGAACATTGGGAAGAACTGAATGAATTTTTCACCATCTAGGCAGTTTACTGTGAGATACAAGGAAAACAAAAAAACACTTCACTTTCTACACTCACACTTTTTGAGTAATATTCATACTCAGTGTACACATGGTAATGGTGAGAAAAAAGAAAAGAGACGATAGTGGTGGTCCTACTTTCATCGAGGAGCTCTCAGAAAGCTCACATTTGAGTTGCATCTTGATTGAGGTTATTGTTAGCACTTTTCAGGGTGTTGGAAGGAAAAAAGAGGCAGGTAAATTAGTCATTGTCTATCTCCTCCCCATTCCACTACTCCTGGCTCTGTAACTTATACCAAGTGACAATACTTTATGGGACTCACCTTGAAAATAAGAATAGTCATACTTTGTATTATTTTTAACTTAGGATGTTTAGCTAGAGGAGGTCATGAAGATTCTCCAAAATGGGCCACTTTGATTTCAATGTCCTCAACTTAAACACAACATTCTTTAATTTGCTTTTTAAACTCAACATTATGTTTTTAATTTTTTTCCATGCTGATAACATGTTATCTAGTTTATAACTGTTAACTGCTGTAATATTCCGTTATGTGAATGTATCACTTCCTTATTCATTCATTCAGTAATATGTGTTGAGCCTACTTTAGTCAAGGTGCCAGGTTTTGGAAATATAGGTGTGAATCAAACACATTAAGTTCTATCTCTTATGTAGCTTACATTCTTACTAGGAGCAGGAAACAAGCAGATAATGAATCATATGTCAGTTAGTATGTCCTTTGGAGAAAATAAATAAGGGAATAGAGAGTGATTGAGTTAGTTGTTTTACATTGTGGAGTCCAGAAAGGATTTTCTGATAAAGTGACATCTAAGCAGAATGAGATTAAAATGAGGTAGTGAGCGCTACAGATATCTGGGGAATATATCAAGCAGAAGGAATAATAGTTACAAAGATGGAAAGGTAAGAGCATTCTTGGTACTTTCAAGGAATAATAAAGAAGACTATGTGACTGAATTGTGGAGAAAAGGGAGATAATGGTCGAGATGAGGTCAGAAAGATAATGAAAGAACAGGTCATCTGGGACATTTTAGGTCATAGTATGTGTTTAGTTCTGAATACGATCTGTTACAATGAGAGGAACAACTATCTGATTTTAGTTATATAAGAATTATCCTAATTACTATATGGAGAATAGAATGGAAACTTGCAAATTTGGAAGGAGAAAAACCACATAAGATGCTATTGCAGTAGTCCAGGCAGGAGATGTGGAAGGCATTCTAAAGTGGCAGTCATGGAATTAATCACATTTGAAGTATATTTTTATATTGGAGAAAGTTACCAAGATGTGCCGTTGTTTGAGATATGGAGTTCATATACAGAGAAGAGGCAATGATAATTCTATGTTATTAATATTATTTTTAATACTGATATTCAAGCTACTTCCTACTTTCTAATTTTCTTATTTTAAACTATTTTTTAAATTATTTGCGATATGGTTTTTCTCTCTATATATTCATTTGAATATTAGTATACCTATTTAAGTATTAGTAAGAGATCCAATTTGAGTAGCATGTAAGGAAGAAACATGCAAAGGAAGAGCTGAAGATAAAAAACTAGGAAGCCACATAAAGAATTTGTACATAATTTTGTATAGAGGAGAATTGTTGACACCTTTTAGCAGAGAGATGCTGTTGTAAGAAATCAACTACAGGAAGATTAATTTGGATGTTTCAGATTGGAAAGGAAAAAAAAGGACAAAGGGATTCAGGTAAGAGGTTCTGGAAATTATCTAGGAAAAAGGCAATGAGGGCCTGAATTCAGATAACAATATTAGATTTTTAAAGCCACATTTTGCAAAAGGGAAACCTAAGGAACTATTTGTGCTCCTCAAAGCTTAGTTTGTGAGTCGATGATAAAATAGCAACTCATTCTGTGCTTTACAGCCAAGGTCACCTTTTAAAAATGGGAACCATATCATGTATCTTTGCTATTTTAAGTCTTTCAAAAATTTCACATTGCTTTAAGAATAACATCCTAATTCATAATCTTTGTCTACAAGGCTCTATATGTTTTAAGCCCTGCCAAACTCTCCAGCCTCATCTCATATATGAATCCACCATGCTAAGTCTTTCCTTTTCTACAGTTGCCTCAGTCTCGTCCTTAAGGCTCAGTCCAGATTTAAGCTCCTCAGTGACCCCTAACCATTCTCTTCTCCTCAGTGACTTTCTACACAGGAGGTTCTTTTTCTCTATTAGCACTAATTAGAATTATAATAATCTGGTTAATTAATTTACTGAATTTGTTATTGTCCATCTATGGTTATGTCTTATAGGCTTCGTGGGGTAGCACCCAGGTTTTGCTTGACTGTATCTCCAGCACCTAACACAGTGCCTAGACCAGATAGGCCTCAATAAATATTTATTGAGTTGCAGATATTAGGATTTGAGGCTTTTTTCAAAT
>NW_011892695.1:0-336 GCF_000151845.1 Pteropus vampyrus
CTCTGAATTAAAAGAAAATTAAATTTTAATCCCTCTAGGAAGCAATAAAAAAAAGAATACTTCATACAGAAATCTCTGGACACATCTAGAGTCAATAGGAGACACTTTAAACTCTCTTTATTCCAGAAGGTAGGCTGAAAATGAAGTCAGTAGCCATCCTAAGAAATTACTTAAAGAGTAATAAATTAAACTGAAGAAAATTGGGGAGAAGAAACTAATAAAGATAAAAGCTGAAATTAATAGGAAGGGACCAAAAATTATAGCAAGGATAAATCAATATAAATATTGGGGTTTTTTGTATAAGCAAATAAGTCCATTGTGAGAATAATTAATGGG
>NW_011892695.1:3711-6057 GCF_000151845.1 Pteropus vampyrus
CTTGATTCCACACAAGGCCTGGCCCTGATTAAGGAATTATTGACATTATCTTTATTTAAAAATTTTTCCAATTTTATTGAGATATAATTAACATATACCAATGTGTAAATTTAAGGTATACCATGTGATAATTTGAAATACATTTATAATGCAAAATGATTATCACAATAAGATTGGTTGATACCCCTATAACCTCATGATTATCTTTGTGTGTGTGTGGTGAGGATTTCTAAGAGCTGCTCTTTGAACAATTTTCAAATATACAATACAGTATTGTTAACTATAGTCACCATGCTGTATATTATATCCCCCAAATTATTCATCTTATAACTAGGAGATTGTTCTCTTTGATCACCTTCACTCATTTCCTCCCCTCACCCCACCTGCCCCATCGCTAGCAAGCATCATTCTACTCTGTTTCTGTGAGTTTGTTTTTTTCAGATTCCTCAAATTGTCTTTCTCTGTCTGGTTTATTTAGATTTCACAGTATCTGTCTTTCACTGTCTGACCTATTTCACTTAAATTTACGCCTTCCAGGTCCATCCATGTTGTCGCAAATGGCAGGATTTCCTTCTTTTTTATGGCTAATATTTCGTTGTTGTGTATGTGTGTGGAGGAGGTATATGTGTGTATATATGTAAATGCACATTTACATATATACACACATCTTCTTTATTCATTCATCTATTGATGGACATTTAGGTTGTTTTCATGTCTTGGCTATTGTAAATAATGTTGCAATGAATGTGGGAGTGCAGGTATCTCTTCAAGATCATACTTTCACTTATTACCAGTGTCTTTAATAGACATCTCAGAACTGATCCATGCAAGTGACAATTTTCACTTACTTCAATGGCACTGCCATTGCTCACACTGTTTTTACTGTTGTTATAATTAAGAATCTTCTGCAAATAGATTAATTTAATATTTAAAGCTGAAAGGAGTATTAAATCATCTATTTAAATCTTTTTTCTTTACTTTTTTCTTTTTTTTTAAATAAGGAAACTGAGAATCAGATATGTTTTGAACCTGTCAGACATCCTAGATGGTGACAAATCTTTATTCATAGAGAGCATATTTTATTTTTTATAAACAATGAAAACTAACTGAATGCCAATAAAGTGGCTTTTAAGCTGATAGCTGCTCCTAAACTTGTTCAGAAAGAACATCCAGATTAGAAGTTGTACGATGGCTTCAACATTTACAGATTCATTAGAATAAATGTATGCTATCCAAGAGGGACTACTTTAAAAGAAACAGCAGTGATATGAAGCCTAAGCTTTTTTCCTTTAATAATATTATTATTCTAATATGGTCTAGTTCATTTGAATCATTGACATAAATTTAAACTTTTTCAATAATTTTTTTCCTGATTCAATACACGCATGCACACACACACACAGGGATGGAGATAGAGGGCATACAGGAGGAAAGAGAGGATTGTTGCAAAAAAATTTAGAAAATAATTATACAGTTGACCCTTGAACAAGTGGGCTTGAACTGCACATGTCCACTTATACACAGATTTTTCAATTGACCCTCTCAGTTCAAATCCATGTTGTTCAAAGGTTAACTGATGGTTGGAATCTGCTTATGTGGAATGCTGGCTTCAATTATATGCATATTTTTGACTGCATTGGCAGTTGGCACCCTTAACCCTTGTGTAGTTTGAGGGTTGACTATAATCACAAAGGAAGAAAATAATCACTCCTAGTTCCTACCAGAAGTAATCAGCCAGAACCCCACCAGTTGGCCATGCATCATAACTCTTTTCTACTTGGTGTGTCCCTCCTTGTTGTCTTCAGGTGCTGACCTTGGCAAGCAATGAGAGAATTCTTCTGAATCCCACAATGAGGCTCCTCTTTGAGATCAGCCACCTGCGCACGGCCACACCAGCAACTGTCTCCAGAGCAGGTACGGCCTAAGAAACGGGGGGAAAAAGCTCAGTTGAAGACAGGTGTCTCTAGCATTACATATGATATTGCTGGCTCTGAAGAAAGCTCCAAATAGGAGCCAAATATCGATCTTCCAAAACTCTGGCTTAATTCACAGTCCTAATGTACATCCACAAGGCTTAGCTCTAAGGCAAGGCCCATGTGATTTTTTTGAGGAATGTTATGGTAATGGGAAAGGAAATGGCCCCTGAGCTGGACAACTGTCCTCTGTATATAAGTGCCTCAAATTAGACTACTTTTAGGCCAGTTCAAGCCTCCATGTTGGTGGAGATGACCAAGCATTACAATTCTTACTACACCCTAGTGAAAATAACTACTTTATAGCTTAACTTTCCCTAACTGCACTGCCTTGTTTGATCTCTACAATAAAATATCAGACTCCCTTTCAAGG
>NW_011892695.1:7092-9231 GCF_000151845.1 Pteropus vampyrus
TCTGGGTGGTCCTTCAGTTTTCAAGGCATGCAGCCGGCCCTCCTACAAATGATATACAGGCCAGATCAACAGGCTTAGAGGTGAAGATGACACCTGTTAGTGACATATGGGACCCACTTCCTGTTCCTGGCTGTGTCTGTTACAAATATAGTCAAAGAAATGAAGGAAAAGCCCATTAAGTACTCAGTTTTCTCATTACTCATGGAAGTAAGGCCTAGACTATTAGACCACTCGAAAGCATTGTTGTAAGGACTGCAACTAGGTTTAAAACAAGAGCTAACACAAAATACTGCCCCAGAGAAAATGTTTTCAGTGTGTTTTAATTGATGGAACTCCTCTGAGCTGAAATTGTGGAACCTCAGAATTATACTCACTTTGACTCTGACTTCTTGACAATTGAGGAAACTGTGAAAGGAGTGAAACTACTGAAATATTTACTCATTTGGTTGCAGTTGTCCACATTCTCAAGGAGTGAGAGGGGATCATCAATGTTCAAAGAAGGGGAGAGGAGAGGGAGAGGGTATTAGAGGAAGGAAGATGAGAAAAGAAACTTTCTCAGGAGCATTCTGTGCCTTTCTTCCTTCTCTAAAAAGGGAGCTGGCCCAAAAATAACTGATGAGAAAATAGGCTTAAGTAGCACCATGGTCCTCTGTAATCCCAAAGAACTTGGTAAATCATGAGTCCACTACACCCACGTGGGTTGCATAGCCGTCCAACAATGCCTCTGGGATGGAAAATGCAGGGTTTTTTTAGCATATTGGGTCTCTCTTTGCAGATTTAAGAAGATAATTCCAATCCCAGAACAGAGCATGGTACAGATGCTGTGCCACCTTCTTGAGTGTCTCTTGACCATGGAGGACATCCCTGCAGACTGCCCCAAGGAAACCTATGAGCTTTATTTTGTGTTTGCTGCCATCTGGGCTTTTGGTGGAGCAATGATCCAAGATCAGGTAAAAGGATATTCTGAGGTTGACACCCACATTCAAGTCCACAGTGGCAAAAGCTGATTTTCCAAAAAAGGTTTGGAATGTGGAACTGCTAAATGTCAGAATTAACATGAGAGCATCAAATTATTTAGTTATCTACCCGCTACACTGCTAAACACATCAGTCCCCATAGAAAGTCATGTGGTGAAACGAGATTGGAATGTATTTGGATCTGTTGCTTTTTGAGTTAGTGAATGTTTCCTTGATTTCATGGAGAATTGCAGTGTTTGAGTTTGAACAACTGGAGGTATAAGTACAGTACTTTTCAGGGTGATGTGTATTTTATAGGCAAAATGATGCTGTGCTGTAGAAGCTTTAGTATGAGAAATCCCTTTAGCCTTCTACAAATCTTCCAGAATAAGCGTGTGTCAACCTTTACCAGGCCTGAGTTAACCATCATATCCCATAACCCTGAAACACAGATCTGTTCATAGAAGTTTGAACCAAAGCTTACTTGAAATCTAGGGGTAGGAAACCAAAGTAGGATCTATCTTATGGTGTTGGCTGTTGTAGCCTCATGCTTTAGGGGCAAGGATGTTGGCCTGGAGTATCTTGGCATCTTATTCCTTAATACTTATGCATTCCTACCCATGTATATACTTAGTTTCCTCCAAATAAAAGGTATTTTATCTAGAAACAACATATTCGAAATTATGCAGATTGGTCTTTTACAATCAACTCTAGCTGTCAGAAAATATCTTATACAGGTTAAGAACATGGACTCCAGATATGAATTGCAACTCTGCCACTTATTATCTGAGGGATATTGACAAGTAACTTAACTTCTCTCTACCTTATTTTCCTTATGTGAACAAAAGAGATGAGGACGATGATAGTGAGGATGGTTATGAGGATTAAATAAATGGATACTGTCCTAACTTCCCACTATGAATATGGGCAAAGCACTTAAGATGGTGCTGACACACATATGTGCTTATTATTAATATTCTAGTACCATAAATATTCAATTTCATAGCAAATATCTGATGCCTCTCTCACAACAGGAGATCAAACCAAGCTATAGTTGTTAGAGAGTTGTGATTTACTCTTGCTGGCCTGGGTTGATCGTGTGCTATTTCGAGGAGAGAGGTAAAAGTTTCAGCCTCCCAAAGTAGAGATGAGCCAGAAAAATTAACAATTAATTTAGAATTAA
>NW_011892696.1:0-2493 GCF_000151845.1 Pteropus vampyrus
TTATTACAGTTGGCATACAATATTATATTAGTTTCAGGTGTACAACACAGTGATTACAAAGTGACCACTCCAATAAATCTAATACCCTCTGACACCGTACATAGTTATTACAATATTATTGACTATATTCCTTATGCTATACTTACATCCCCATGACTATTTTGTAACTACCAATTTATACTTCTTAATCCCTAGCCCTTTTTCACCCACTCACCAATCCCTCTCCCATCTGGCGACTATCAGAATGTTTTTTGTATCAATGTTTATTTCTGTTTTGTTTATTTATTTTGTTTTTTAGATTCCATGTGTAAGTGAAATCATATGGCATTTGTCTTTCTTTGTCTAACTTACTCCACTAAGCACAATACCTTCTAGGTCTATCTATACTATTGCAGATGGCAAGATCTTATTCTTTTTTATGGTTGAGTAATATTCCGTGTGTGTGTGTGTGTGTGTGTATCTCACCTCTTAAACTGCCTCCATATCTTGGCTATCATAAATAATGTTGCAATGAACATATGGATTCACATGCCCCTTTGAAGTAGTGTTTTGGGTTTCTTCAGATAAATACACAGAAGTGGGATTATTGGGTCCTTCTTTGTCTCTTGTTATAGTCTTTGTTTAAAAGTCTGTTTTGTCTGGTATAAGTATTGCTACCCCAGCTTTTTTGTTTCTTTGCATTTCAAAAAACATCCCTTTTTCATGCCTTTACTTTCGGTCTTTGTGTGTCTTTCAATCTGAAGTGGGTCCCTTGTAGACAGCATATGTAAGGGTCTTGTTTTCTTATCTATTCAGCCACTCTATCTCTTGATTGGAGCATTTAATCCATTTACATTTAAAGTAATTATTGATAGACATGTAGTTATTGCCATTTTATTATTCATATTTTTTATTTTTTCTTCTTCTTTTTCCCCTCCTCCTCCTGCTTCCCCTCCTATTCTTCCTCCTCCTTATCCTCCTTCTCCTTCTCCAAGAAGTACCTCTAGCATTTCTCGTAATACTTGCTTGGTGGTGATAAACTCCTTTAGCTTTTTCTTGTCTGGGAAACTCTTTGTGCTTTGATGCTAAATGATAGCTTTGCTGGATAGAGTAATCTTCGTTGTAGGTCCTTGCTTCCGCCACTTTGAATATTTTGTACCAATCCCTTCTGGTCTACAAAGTTTCAGTTGACAAATCTGGCAGTCTTATGGGAGTTCCTTTGTAGGTGATTAACTACTTTTCTCTTGATGCTTCTAAGATTATCTTTGTCTTTAACCTTTGGCATTGTAATTATGATGTGTCTTGGTGTGGACATCTTTGGGTTAATTTTGTATGTGACTCTCTGGTTTTCCTGGGCTTGTATGTCTATTTTCTTTACCAGGTTAGGGAAGTTTTTCATTATTATTTCCTCAAATACGTTTTCAATTCTTTGCTCTCTCTTTTCTCCTTCTGGTACCCCTATGTTGTGAATGTTAGTACACTTGATGTTGTCCCAAGGCCCCTTAAACTATCCTCATTTTTTAAAGTTCTTTTTCCATTTTGCTGTTCTGATGGTGCTTTCCGCTACCTTATCTTCCAAATTACTGCTTCATTTACTCTACTGTTGATTCCATCTAATGTATTCTTCATTTCAGTTATTGTATTCTTTATTTCTAACTGGTTCTTTTTTATGTTTCATATCTCCATATTTGCTTCCTAAGTCTTTGTTAAAGTTCTCATTGAGTTCATCTACTGTTCCTCTAAGTTCATTGGGTATCTTTATAATCAGTGTTTTGAATTCTGAATCTGGTAGAATGCTTGCCTTCATTTTGTTGAGTTGTTTTTTTTTTCCCCCCCTGGAGTTTTGTTCTGATTTTTCATTTGAGAATGTATCTTTGTCTCCCCATTTTGGCTGCCTTCTGTGTTTGTTTCTATGTATTAGGTAGGGTTCTTACGTCTCCCCTCTTAGTAGAGTGGCCTTATATAGTAGGTATGGGCCCAATGGCACAGTGTCCCTTGTCACCTGAGCCAGGTGCTTCAGATGTGCCCCTGGCATGAGTTGTGTGTGCTCTACTGTTGTAGTTCAGCCTTGGTTGTTGTTTGCATGTCAGTGGGAGGGACTGACCCTTGGGTTGATTGATTGAAAGAACTGGCCAGTAACTATGGTGGAGAAGCTGTTGTGCAAGGGCTGACCCTATGGAGCAGGATTTGCTTTGGTATGGCTCTGGTGCCTTCTCAGTCTGCCTTTTGGGTGTGTTGTCTGAGGAAACAGCCAGATGGTACTCTAGCACATTTGGCCAGTGAAGCTTGCCACCAGGTGTGCCAGCCCTGTGGCCTTCTGAGAGAGGCTCTGCTGCAAGCCAACTTCTGTGTCCTGCCCAGGGCCACCTGGCATAAGCCATACAGCAATTTGCAGATGGCTGCCACCCGTGCTGGGCTTGGAGTTAACTCTAAAGGCCAAGCCATGAACTGAGGCAGGCTGCCACTAATGCTGGGCTTGGGGCTGCTCAGCAAGAGAGATAGGGCATGAAGAGG
>NW_011892696.1:6593-9005 GCF_000151845.1 Pteropus vampyrus
CTATGTTCTTGCAAATAGTTTTATTAAACTTATTCTTAAGATTTTTTTATATTTTATGTTATTGTGAAAAGTATTTCTTTATAATTTCATATTTCAGCTGTTCATTGCAAGCCTATAAAAATACAATTGATTTTTTAATACCGATCTTGTATTCTGTGACCTTGATAAACTGGTCTTTGCCAATCTGTCATCTTACCATCTTTTTCTCTTTCTCTCCTCTTTGGTCATAGCACATAAAACTGATATGTGCTCTGGGTGTTTGCTCAAATCAGTTCCAGTATCTCTTTTGTAGAATCCTTAGAAATTTTTATGTATACAATAATGCCATCTGTGAATGTCATCTAATTTATAGGCCTTTTGTTCTTCTTTCTAGCCTTATTGCACTGGCTAAGTACACTATTGAATAGAAGTGTTAAAAGTGGCTATCCTTACCTTGATTCTGTTCTGGAGGGAAAGTATCTAGTCTTCTCACAGTTATATAACTAGATGCTTTTTATCAGATTGAAGACATTTTCTTCTACTCCCAGTTTCCTGAAAGTTTTTGTCTTGAATGGGTGCTCAATTTTATCAAATGATTGGTTTATTATTTTTTTAGTTTATTGAAATTATCATATGGTTTTCTTCTTTACTTAATATAGTGAATTAGATTCGTTGATTGATTTGAGAATATTAAACCAACCTTGCCTTCCTGAAATAAATCCCACTTAAATATGATGTTTTCTTTTATCTTGCTGGATTTGATTGCTCATATTTTTATGGAGATTCTTATGTTTTATTCAAAAGGGATATAGGTTTATAATTTTCTTTGTAACTTCTTTGTAATATCTTTAGTTTGATATCAGGGTAATGCTGGGCTCATAAAATGAGATAAGAAGTGTTGCCTCATCCTATATTTTTTTAAAAAGAGTTTATATATCTTCATAAAATATTTGCTAGAATTCACCAGTAAAGCTATCTGGGCCTGGAATTTTTTGTGTGGGGGAAGATTTTTCCATTATGAATTTATTTATTTATTTTTAATACACAGAAAACTAATCAGATTTTCTATTTCTTCTTGCATCAGTTTTAGTTATTTGTATCTATTAAGGAATTTATCTGTGTTACCTAAGTGGCCAAACCTATTTGCATAAAGTTGATCATAATACTCTTCATTATTCTTTTAATGTCTGCAGAATCTTTAGTAATGACCACTCTTCCATTTGTGATACTGAGAAATTTTATCTTCTCTATTTTTTTCTATTTTTCTTAGCTAGAGGTTTATCAATGTTATTAATCGTTTCAAAGAACCAATTCTTGTGTTCATTGATTTACTCTATTGTTTTTCTACTTCATTGATTTTTAAAATGTGGTTATTTAAATTTAAAGCTAAAGTAATTAAAATTAAATAAAATTAAGAATTCAGAACTCAGTCACACTAGCCACATTTCAAAGTGCTCAGTTGCACTATATGAACATTTTCATTTTGGCAAACAGTTCCATGGATGTCTTTGTTCTGAGATATGGGAGGTCTGTTTCTCAATTGGTCCCATCTCTCTTAGCTAGGCATTTTCTCTAAGCTTCATAGGAGGGTCAAAAGGCTCTTGAATCCGTCCAACTCTCTTGATGATCTGGCCTTGGACTCAGTTCAGAATTTATGGCCACTTCCCTTATTCCTGCTCCCTCTGCTTCCTCTCAGCCCTGACTGCCTATTCCCTACCTCTCCTTCAAAAGGAATCCTACCACAACCATTTACCCTCGCACCACCTGCTCAAATCACAATGCTTCCATTACCTGGGGTCCCCTAGGACTTCCCAGAAGATTTATCTCCTCCATAAGTCTGAATTGTGGTTTTAGATGGACCACTGAGGACACCTATGTCATTCGTGTTGCTTGGTCTCAATCACCCACTGGTCTGCGTACTAGCTTCTCTTGCTTCTGGTTTATGGCCTAACCCCTATAGCCAAGGAAAACCTCCTCTCCAGGCCCCATGGAGCCACTCAGGAATGGAGGCTCCAGATCTCTGAAGGCAGCTGGGTTTGGGGCAAGATAGAGTTTCTGGGAGAGCATGAGCTCTCCATCAGGGCGTGCGGGTCAGCGGTCTGATGGCATTTGTCTGGAATGGGCTTAGAGCTGTGGCAGGGGAATCCAGAGTCTTGTACCCTGCCATTTGGGCTTCCAGATGCCCCGGGCCTGCTGGGACAGGTCAGCCCCAGCCCACCGCAGAGGGAGCGGCCAGCCCCACTCTCCGCTGGCCTAGCCTTGCCCCTGACCCCTTGTCCATCAGCCTTTGGCCATGAATCAGCAGCAATCTCATGAGAGGAAACAGTGATAACCTCAGGCCCCAGAAGGGCCTCTTGGATGCTAGTCCGTCCTAATCCACCCTGCAGGGCAGGTGTCAACGTAACCTCTTCACTCCTGCCCCCACATGCACAG
>NW_011892697.1:0-1921 GCF_000151845.1 Pteropus vampyrus
TTAGTTGGTAATTTGTCACCCTGGTGATCCTTTATTACCTGACAGCTCTGTGTCCCTAAAAGCCATAAATGCTGGATAAGCCAGAAGAGGCTCACCGGTCTTCCCTGTTTCCCCTACATGCATGAAAGTATGATAAAGTCACTGAGAGACCCTGAGGTCTTTGATCATTTAAATTATCAGCCATCTCGCCAACTCTCCTCCCACTGCCGGGTCCTCTGTCCCCCGTGCGTCCCCTTCATTGCACTCGTCACGTCACAGTCAGTTTTGATTTTTCTGCCCCATTTCCTACTGTAGTTCCAGTGTCTGGCACGGTGCTCGGTGGACAGTTGGCACTCAACGAATGAGGGTGGAAAGAATGGACACGAGATTTGAAAAACCGAGCCTTTCCTTAGGGAGCTGCCATCCTATCTACAACCGAGTAGATAGAAAAAAGAAAAAAGTGCATGTTCAGGTAGCTGTGCTTACGAAGCAACCGAAGAGGTAAATGCTGGAGATGCGTGCCAGGGGGAGCACACAGAACCCAAACAGTTCTCGACATCCCAGCTCGTGCGCTGGCAAGTCACTGCACGTAACCACTTTGTTTCGGTTTTCCTCACTCTAAATGAGGCACTTAAGTTTTCAGGTCAACTTCACTGGGTTTTGAAATTTCATAGAAGGACTACATCAAAGGCGATTTTGGTGGTTAATCCAGTGCTGGCACACATTAGGTGCTCAGTAAAACTCTGTGTGGGTGACTGGAAACACGGATTAAAGGGGAAACCTGCCTAGTATCACAAGAGAGTGTTCGGCAAAATAGGGGATTGGTTCCAAAGGGCACAGCTCTCCAGACCCCCAAGATCCCCATGGACAAGAGCTGGAGCTTCTGCCCCATCGGGGCTGTGCTCACTCACTGTTTGTTGACTTGCTCCACAGCGATGTTGAGGCGTTTTGCAATGTCTTCCACCGTCTCGCTGTTGGCCGAAATGATACCTACGCTCTTGGCAATAGCTTTGGCTGTGATCGGATGATCCCCCGTAACCATAATCACCTAGAACGCAAACAAGGAGAAAGGCATGGGGACGGCGAGGACCTCGGCAGGGCAATTCGGTGCCACCGTGACCTCGTAGAGCATGGTCGGCGACGGCCGTGGTTTGTCCTGATGGATAGTTCCTGTTCGTTAGCTCAGAGACACGACTGTCCTTGAAGGTCACACTGGTGGCACTGCATCTGTCCTTGCTCCTGAATGCTCGCATTTCTTTCTCTGACTAGTAGAAGCCTTTCTCTTTGACGTGACTTTATTTACGAAAGGGCTGGGAGCAGCCTCAGGTTGCTTCAGCAGCCTTGATATTCACGTGGTAACGGAACGAAGATTTTGGTTTCGATATGAAGAAGGCAGAGGGATTCTAGAGACCGGACCACCAGGTTAAGTAATAAAACCTTTTCTTCTATCATAGTCTAGGGCAAAAACATGGCTATTTCGTGGCACAGGGACGTAGCATTCGCCACAGTTACTAGTGTTTCTTCCACAGAGACACAATTATTTTGCTTTCATTGCACAGCTACTGAAATCTTAGCACTGTGAGAGTAGAGATTTTTTTTTTTTTAAAGGGACCGATATTTACTTGAAGAAACCTAAATATTGACTATATCCTCGGACAAGTGCTCTTAGGGAGGGATACAGCATAAACGAGGGGCCTCCCACGTCAGGAAGTAACCCCCACCTTGATCCCCGCGCTCCGGCATTTGGTGACAGCATCCGGGACAGTGGACCGAGGCGGGTCGATCATTGACAAGAGCCCCACAAAACAGAGGTTGGACGTGGGAAAGTTCATGGCGTCGACATCAAACGAGTAGGTCTCTGGGAACTCGTCCGCCGGCAGGTAGAGATGACAGAAACCTGGAACGCATGAACATGGGGGTCAGTGAAACCCGGCCATGAGTC
>NW_011892697.1:7136-7873 GCF_000151845.1 Pteropus vampyrus
AAACACCGGGATGGGGCTGGACAGCCCTGCGGTCAGGCCTGAGTCTCCACCCCAACCATGTAGAATATAAAGGATAGTCTTTGAAATGAAATATGCATTTGTTTCTTTACATAAAACTTTATAAAATAGTGTCCTAATTTCCCAATTTTCCATCAACAACTGAAAATACCTTCACGGACCAGTCCTGCTGTCCTAAGATCAGTAAGACACGACTTTCTGCTTTGTTGCTCCCCAAGGTCACGGCTCTTTATTCGGGGCTGAGCGGGGTGGACAGAGCCCCAGCGGGACTCGAGTCTCATCCCTGACCACAGGGCCGTCCAGCCCCGTCCTGGGTCTGTGTCGTATAAAGCTCTGGACCTCACTTCCTCACGCTCTGCTTCGCAGAGCCGTTGTGGGGATCCGGTGAGTCGCTACATGTGGAAGAGAGCGCATGACGTGCCTGATCGCTTTGGGGCTGTGACTCATTCTACTTCCACTTACGTACACTTTCTGAACAGGAGATGTGATTTCCTGCCTTAAATATTTGACGTCAGACACGTCTGTCGGTTGTCTACTGGGCTAACTACGGATCTCTGTCGGTCCATCATCCACACGGATGTTTGCAACACATAGTTCTTTCCCATCCAGACAAAATGGCTGGGGAATCACCAGAAACTTCAACACAAACTCAGCTACCCTACTAGTACACTTCATTGTTAGTGCAAAGAGCAAACCATAACACTTGCTCTCCGCTCTGG
>NW_011892697.1:11033-11413 GCF_000151845.1 Pteropus vampyrus
GGTTCTTCACCAGGCAGTTCTTCTTGGCCATCCGCTTGGCTGTCAGTGACAGAGTCACCTGCGCGAAGAAGGAGAGACAGAGAAATCCTCTCAAACGCGAGCTCCAAAGCAGAAACAGCTGGAGCTGGACAACCTTCGGGACAGAGCTGAAGTCACAGAGGTGGCAAAGCCGACCCAGGAGCTGACAGACCACTACCAGGGACCGTATGCCATATCCTTTTTTGTTGTTATTTTTAAGCATGGGACATTTCTTTTGTCCCTTTACGCCTTGAAGAAAATGATCCTGAGGTACCCACAGGTGACAAAGCCAGGCCGGCTACAGCCAACTCTCATGTGTGATTTTAAAGGGAGCTTCGGCCTGCTCAGGATGACATCAGGCC
>NW_011892698.1:0-2323 GCF_000151845.1 Pteropus vampyrus
GTCACCTCTGAGGCTGATGCAGAGAGAAACTGTCTTTCAGGAAGGAGGTGGTCATTGCAATTGTCCATTACTCTAGGTAGTTAAGTCTATATAAACTGGAACGCTGATTCTCTCTTTGGTCCTCTATGACTTAGGTTTGGACTTCTGGAATTATCACTCTCCTATATAAGCTTGAGACTGGAAAGGGGGTCCGAAAGGGCAAGGGTCATGTCCTTATGGACCCAATGTATACTTAGCACCTAGCACAAAGCTGGAGCCATACCAGGTGCTAGATAAACGTCTGTTGAATGATCAAGGCGTTACTGTTTATTTCTATGTGTTCTCTCTTAGCTTTCATTAAACATTTGCTTAAACGTTTCAGCTTCCATTTATTCAACAACTATTAACTGAGTACTAGTCATGTGGTAGACACTGTTCTGGGCACCAGGGATATTATTGAAGAGGTAAAGGCCCTGCTTTCATGGAACTTATATTTCTAGCGAGGGTAAAAAGAAAACGAATACAAAAATGTGTCAGGTAGTGCTACATGCTAAGAAGAGGATAAGGAGGACCCAATAAAGGAGGTTTAGAAGCAGCGGCCAATCAAGTAGGAGAACCAAGAGCTAGTCCCTCACGGGTCTCAAAGCACGAATGGGTAGATTTTGAAATATTAATCCGCGTGGTCCCTGCTCCCCCTCGACACTGTTGCTCTAGTTGTAACCTGAGGCCCCCTTCTCCTCAGGGAGGGATCTTGTAGAAATGAGGGCATCGTATTGAAGGGAAAGTTGGACAAGGGGACAGGCCACATGAGAAAAGTCAACTTATTTCTACCCTAATGCATTATGATCATTGTAGAGGACATTTCAGTGCCCTGTATGGATTCCCCTAGAGCGTTCCCTCCCCCATTCACTAGAAGGCAGGCTGAAAGCCTTCAATGGTCAGCCCTCTCCAGGAAGTATCTTCAGCTGAAGAAGCCTACTTCACCCCAAATCATGCTTCTCTTCAGGGTAATGGGGTAGAGCTTGTATTGAATGATGGGTCAATAAAGGGGTATAAAGGCCCAGACCTCTCACCTCCAGTTTGGACAGTTTTGAAAGGCTATCCTGGTCTAACCAAGTCTGAAAGCGACAAAGGCAACACAGGCAACTTGTGACTGCAACATAGTTAACATCTCCCACAGCTAATCCTACTTTTTTCCCTCTCTCTACAGGCATTAATCCCAACAACACTCTCCACTAAATTTGCTGCATGTTATCTTCTCTCTGAGTTTACTTCTCAAAATCTCAATTTAAAACAATTAAATAACTCAAATTTTAAAAATTTGTTAATTTTTAAATAACTCATGTATCCTTGGAAACATGCATACCTAATTTTATGTTCTTAATTTGATTTTTTCCCCATATTTGAAACCTAACATCGTGAAGATTGACTCATGTCTTCAAATTATTTGGGAGACTTTTTATTTTCCACTTAGAACCTAGGACAAGTCGCACCAGCGTCCTCGGTGTCTCCCTCTGCTCCTGGCTGACTGGTTTTCTAGTGCATGCGTTCACTGGGGTGTAGCCCTGTAAATATCTGGGTTTCTTGTGGAGGTCTCAGTCCCAATTCTCCACCCCTTGCAAGCCCCAAAACTCAAAACTTGCTGTTGTAGCTGATAAAATCTAAGTCCTTTGGACCAAGATCACCAAACTGTCTTATGGCACCCATGGCCTCATCCCCAGCTTACGTTTCTGGCTTCCACTTTTCATTTTAGGCTCCGAAGATTTATGTCACTTTCTTGAAAGTCTATGTGTTTCTATGTCACTTTCTTGAAAGTCTTTTTGAATGATGTTTATGTTTTACCCAGCATATCTAGGTTGTTTTGTAGCCAAAGGAATTGATAATTATCCAGCTTGCTACATGTTCTATTAAATCTTTTAAAACCATGAATCTCGTTCAATTCTGTGGTTAAACTAACACTGCAAATGTGACAGCATTTTTCTTTCAGACTCTATAAACTGGTTGCTAATTTGTTATGATCATACAAACTTTGACATATGTCTCAATAATTTTGTGACTTATAGGTTCTTCTAAGGGAAAATGAACAATTATTATAAAAATAGTTATGTAGAGTCAAGACTCCTAATGGAAAATTTTCAATCTCTACTGTGAAAGTTTTGTTTTATATAGATTCTAGGCTCTGCTCCAGATACGCTGATTTGGTGGGCCTGGGAAATTGATCGGTATGTATGAAATTACCTCTTGTGATTCCCAGATTTGGAGTCCACTGGCCTTAGTTTCAGAGACTGGTTCCAGCTTTTACATGTCTGCAACCCATACGGTCAAATCGTGCCATGTGGACCTG
>NW_011892698.1:5763-10987 GCF_000151845.1 Pteropus vampyrus
CCTTGAATTCCAGAAAGCATCGTGAAAGGGCTTCAAAGGATGGTTGAGAACTGCATACGTAAAGTCTGACTGAAGTAAACAGCTGGCAGTCTTGGTGGGCTCCCAGAGGAAGGTGGGTGATTAGTTCAAATTATATTGCAGAATATTTCTCTGAAAATCACTTGACGTGGTTTCCTCCTGCAGCTCAAGCCAAGGATCAGCCTAGAAGATGGATGACGGCCTCCTCAGAGGTCTATTATCCTAGCTTGCCTGGAGCAAGAAATGGGAAGATCTGTACACAGATCTCTGGGTTTGAGATGAAGTGGTACCCTTCCTACAGGTATTTACTCTTAAAGATCAATCTCAAAGTCTTTAAAGATGAAAAAGAAAGCCTATTTGAAGAAAGAATTCCAGAGACTATGACACAGTTATGGGAAAACATTTTTTGTTTTTTGTTTTGTTTTTCAGAGAATGCCTGCTCAGCAATACAGGAAGCATCAACAACTCTGCTTACCAATAATTAATGCTCAGAAAATAACACCTGACAGGCATGCAGGCAGCTAACCGCCCATTTTCTTAAAGCAGTTTTGGCGAGGCCAGAAGATATTAGTCATGGAGAGTTTCCACACGAGTGATCAGCAGGTGAGGATACCTGGCATAACGAAAGGCATGGAATACTAACAACAAACCCCTTCTTTAATTTAAGAAAAACACATGACAAGGGAAAGATGATGGAAGTGTCCTTATTGCTGTTCTGTTTAGCCACTGCCATTTGTGGGTCACCCTACCTTCATGTTCAACCACTCTTGGGGACGTCTCTACCCAAGGGTGACCGATGATTCAGTCCTATCCCCTGGATGCAGCAAATCTGTTCCAGAGCCCTCAAACCTTGCTTTGACTAACTATGCAAAAAGGGACTATTGTATCACAGAATTATGTGTAAGCCACTATCCTATGAAAATAGGACAAACAATCCCTTTTTACACAAATATACCCTTCATTCTTCCCTTGTCTTTCCAGTAACAGCAAGGAAGAAATACATAATCCTTAAAATTAAATTACAAGGTGCGGAGACAGTCCATAAATCTAACTCAGAAGAGACTAATAGCATCTTCCTTACGAAACCAAGATGAAGTAATTGTGCAGATACACTCACCTTTCATAGAAATGGCTACCCAGAAGAATCCTAACTGGTCTCCCACTCACATATAGAACCACCAAGATGGGCTGAGGCACTTTGGTATAAGGAAGAAAGCATGGACTTGAATGTCAAATCTGAGTTCAAATCCTGGCTCCAACTACTTTCTAGCCTAACCTCACTGAGATTCAATGTCTTTGTACAAATGTTATGAGGATTAAATGAGATAACATAACCTCAATATTCTTAAAACAATAAATCACTAAGTGCTCAAGATGAATGGAATCAGGCTTAGGGACTCACTGTATGTAAAGAGGAATAGCTGGGTTAAGTATGGGGAGATTCTAAGTGTTCCTAGATGGATTTTGAGCTAGACTTAAAAGTTTAAAATACTGGTTGAAAATGGGCTAAGGCCTCAGACGGCTGGACATAAAGAAAGGCAGAGGAAGCTAGTGAGCACCTGCAGTATCGACTGTTTCGTATCCCTTCCTTCTTCTGGCAAAGGCTTTTTCTCCACGATAAAACGAGGAAGGAACCAGGTGAGAAATCCCCGGCTCCTTTCCTCACTTCCTGACTTTGAGGGAGCTGCGTGAAGAACGAGCTTGCAGCTGTGGCTGCCATCTCACAACCATGAAGTTGCAAAAAATTAAGATGGAAGTTTGATGAACTGCTGAATTGCCAAAACCAAATTTGGAACGGCTTACCTCTAGACGTTCCCTTAAGTAAACAATGTTCTTAAGGTTGAAGCCAGTTGGTATTGTGTGCATTACATCTGAATATATCCTAAATGCTACCTCAGGTAAAACTTTCCTTGAATCACTCTTGCTAAGTGTTTAGAAACACGGCTCCGATGTCCTATACTTAAGCAATTATTATTTACCACATGCCAGGCTTGTTACGGATTACATGCACTATCTCATTTAATCCTCACAACAACCCTGTGAGGTATGTAGTTTATTCTCTTTTTACAGCTATGTCTGAGGCAAAGAGCAGTTAAGTGACTTGTCCCAAATTGACAGGCTAGTGTATGGCAGATCTGGGATTAGAACACATGTATTTATGACCCCAAAGTCTACACTTTTAGCTACTAAACACTACCTGTGAAGGCAGAGTCTTTCCCTAGTTTCAGATTATGCTGATCGTATCTCTTTAAAGGCAATTGTTTCAATTTCATAAGGATCCTTTTTTTTTTTTTTTTTTTTTTTTTTGTTTTGTACACATATATTGAAAAGATGAAGCCTAGGTGGTTCTCTATTATCTGCAGATCCTTCTACAACTGTGGGAAAGGAGGACATAGGAAATTTTACTGTGTTCTTGTAACCTAACAGTGATTGAGCAAGTAGATTAAACATTTTGTTGACAACTATAAAGTCAGCTTATTTTAAAGCTGTAAAAGGCCAATGACTGGTGTTTATGATTTTACAAAACAGGGTAAAGGCTCTAAAAGTGTAGTTTCACTGCTACTAAGTATTCCAGGACTTTAGAGTCTGTTCTATGAGCCTTTCCTAACATAGCATAAATGAGCATGTATTCATTGCATTAAAAAAATACTGTACTTTTTTCCTAAATATAAAATTAGTACATTCATGTTGTAGAAAAATCTAAAGAACATAGAAAAGTATAAAAAAGAAAATAGAAATCACCTACAATCCTATCACCCAGAGACAGTCACTGTTAACATTTTGGTTTGGTATTATTTCATTCACATTTTTTTCTTACACATAAATGTTTTTTAAAACTTGGATAATATTTCATTGTTTTTTCTTTTATCTTCCGTTATACCCAACTCATTCCCCCATGGCCTTAAATAGTCTTTAAAAATGTTACAATGGCTGCAAAGCCATTACAGGAACAGACCATCAATCATTTAAATCCTGTACTGTTGAAAACCTAGTTTTCTTCCTTCAAATATATACCATGCTGCATGAATATCTCTTTTTGTTAATCTGTATCTACTTCTGATTATTTTCTCTGTATGGGTTCTTAAAAATAGAATTAAGGTTGATGACACTAAAAAATTGCTTTTCTGAAAAGTAGCAATTAGTCCTACTACCAACAATACATTTATGAGGTTTCCTTCTCCTCGTTGTGTTTTCTCTGGTGTTGAATGAGTTGTGAACTATAACGATAGGCTTTCCCACACTCACCACATTTATAGGGTTTCTCCTTAGTGTGGGTTCTCAAATGTAGAATAACTTGAGAGGTCTGCCTAAAGGTTTTTCCACATTCGTTACATTTATAAGGTTTCTCTCCAGTGTGAACTCTCTGGTGGTCAATAAGGTTTCGGTTAGAAGTAAAAGCTTTCCCACACTCATTACATTTGTAAGGTTTCTCTCTACGATGAAGTCTCTGATGCTCATTAAGAGTCTTCTTTAAGATGAAAGCTTTTCCACACTCATTGCATTCATAAGGCTTCTCCCCTGTGTGAATTCTCTGATGGTCCATAATCTTTGTATTAGAAACACATGTTTTCCCACACTCCTTACATTTGTAAACCTTTTTTCCTTTGTGCATTCTTTGATGTTGAGTAAGGTTGGAGCTACGGCTGAAGGCTTTCCCACACTCAATGCATGTGTATGGCTTCTCCCCTGTATGAACTCTGTGATGTGAAATAAGACCTGAACTTCGACTGAAAGCTTTCCCACACTCTTTGCATTCATAAGTTTTCTCCCCACTGTGGATTCCCTGGTGCCGAATGAGGTGCGACTTACCACTGAAAGATTTCCCACATTCACTGCACGTGTAGGGCTTCAGTCCAGTGTGGATCCGCCGATGAACAACAAGGTTGGAGCTATGACTGAAGGCTTTTCCACACTCCTTACACTTATAGGGTTTCTCTCCTGTGTGGATTCGCTCATGCACCGTGAGGTTTGCACTCTGACTAAAAGCTTTCCCACACTCAGTACATACGTACTGTCTCTTTTCCTCTTGAATTCTCTCATTTATTGTAGGCCCAGAGCACTGACTACCATCTTTTTCAGAGTCCTGATCATTCAGTTCTGTGAGTGTTTTATTGTCTTTAACTGTCTTATGCTTGAAGTTTCTTGTCTTTCTCCTCATTTTCTCTTGCCTGGAGCATTCCAGTGGCCTCTTGAGTCTTCTCTTTCCCACAAGTGGAGCTTTCTAAATTTCGACTTCCTTGGCAACACCTCCGTGGAGTTCTCTTGAAAGTATGAGATTCTGATTTTCCAGGAGAGCTGCTTTAGAATCAACACCTCCTCGGTCTCAGTTTCACCATCTGACAGGAGAGACAGAAATTGTACATGTCACCTGTTCTCTATACTAGCGGAAGGAGAATTATCCAAGGATAACAAGATGTGGTAAACCACAAGGTCTCACATGGATGAATAAGTACTCAAAGGCAGGAGGAATCGATCAAAAAAGATAAAGAAAATGAGGATCGATATAAAGGCCAAAGTAAAAGCTCATGGAAAGCCAGGGCCTGACAGCAGCCCAGCAGGTCCAGCATCAGAATGAGCAATGAATAACATAAAATCCACCCTGGTTTCTTCTTGTCTCATGCTCTACCCCCAGAACTGGAGGCACCTAACTCCTAATCTGGTCCCTAGAAAAAATGAATTGAAAGATCCTTAGTTCAGTAGCTCAAATGACTAATCTTCAGATCACTTTGGCTTTTAGTTTCTTGATGACCTATTTCCCTAGGCCCAGTGATAAAGTAGCTGGCACAAAATCAGTGCTCAAGAATTGTTGTATAGAACAGCAACTGGGATTCTGTCTTGGGATACAACAAAGATTTCATCTTTTGCTCTAATGCAGGTACTAGGCCCCTGTCTACATCCCTGTTCTTAGGCGCTGTCTTGATAAGGGGCAACACAATTCTTCCAGTATTGGAGTCTAGTCACATCATAGCCTACTCTGTAGGGGATGATCTGTAGGATCCAACCATATGTGCTAGTTCGGTCTGTCTGCTTTTCAGTAAACTATCACTCTGATAGACTGAGACTACTAGGTGAACTGGAGAGGCTGACAGGGGAACAGGATTAGTTAATGAATGGCAGGAGAATCTCTGAGAGGACCTCTTTGCATGGCATAATGGTAAGGTACTAAAGATGGCAAAAGGGTGAGAGTAGGACACAGCACAACCAT
>NW_011892699.1:0-505 GCF_000151845.1 Pteropus vampyrus
AAAGTACCAAACAGAATTCAAGGAGCTGAAGAACACAATAACTAAACTGAAAAATTCACCAAGGAGGTTCGCCAAAGCCATCCACAGATTAATGCTCTCTCTAGCGAAATCCCAACAGTACTTTCAGAAATAAAAAAAATAATTCTAAAATTCATAGGAAACCACAAACAGCCATATCAAAATTGAGAAAAAATAAAGTTAAAAGCATCACACGTCCTGATTTCAAACATATGACAAAATTATAGTAAACAAAACAGCATGGCACTGACATGCAGTCAGACATACAGACCGATGGAACAGAATCGAGACCCAGAAATAAATCCACATACGCATATGGTCAGTTAATTCAGGACAAAGGAGTCAAGAATATACAAAGGGGAAAGGACAGTCTCTTCAAAAAATGGCACTGGGAAAACTGGACAGCCACATGCAAAAGAATGAAATTAAACCTGTATCTCATACCACACACAAAAATCAACTCAGAATCAACTGATGATTCGAACAT
>NW_011892699.1:3325-4585 GCF_000151845.1 Pteropus vampyrus
GTGATGCATGCAAACGGCCCCAAACAGGCCTGGCACGTACGCGGCGTGCTACCAGGGTGACCGTCACTCAATGCCTTTCGGATGTCCTCCCACACAGGAGGAGGAAGCCAGTCACAGTCTGGTCTGTGAATCTGCAAGCGGTGTGGCCTCTGTCCTCAGAATCTCGTCTGCCAGGGGCACGCTGACCAGCTCCCACGGGGGAGACCGCCACGCCTGCACGGCCGCCTCGGACAGGACAGCGGCGGCGACCGCAGGGCTGCGCCCGTCAGGGCCACGGGGCGCCCCACCGGAACCGCCCCCCTCGCTCTCGCATCTGACAGGGCAGCTCCACCTCCCTGCACCAGCGCAGACGCGGCGACCCAGCCTGGGCCGCACACACTCCACCTGTCCCTGCTCCGACGCCCGCTCGCCCCTACCCTACTCACGCGGCTGCCCAAGGCCCGCGAAGCGTCGTGAACGTTCTTACTCGTGCACGAAACTGGCCCGATTAAAAGACGTCCGACCTCGCTGCAGCCGCGGAAGAGGAGGCCGGCCCCTCCGCCGCCCGCGTCCCGCCGTCCACGTCACGCCGTCCACTGCCTCCTCCAACTGGGCTCCGACACAACGTGGGGCCCAGAGCGCAGGCGTCAGGCTCCATCCCAACGTGCTGAAGACTTTCCGGCCCGCCCACCGGTCCCCCGGCTCGTGTCCCCGCGGCAGCACAGAACGCAGTGTGGCCAGCCTACGAGGCGGGCAGAGAGCTGCTCCCCCACTCTCCCTGCGACCCGAAGGTCTGAGCTCGGAGCTCGGAGCTTGTGGCACAGGACCGACCCCCTCACACCCCATCTCCTGACCTCTGGGCCCGGCCCTGCTTTCCCCGCCCCACCCTCCCCCTTTGGGTCCCTGCTACAGAGTCACTTCGGCCAGAGGCCCTCCCAGACCAGGGGACGTGCCCGACTCGGCGACTGCCTTGGCTACGTGCCCCTGACGCAGGCTCCGTTTCTGCATCTCTGAATCCAACACCCGAAAGCACGCTTCACTGCTCACGTACCCCTGACGTCCAGCATAACCCTGATGCCACCAAACCCGGCTTCTGCCTGCTCCAAGCCAGGCACAGGGGACGCAGGTAAGAACCCGCGGCAGGTGCGGCCAGGCTTCAAATCATGCTGCGGCGCTCACGTTTACCTAAGTCCGGGCCTGTTTCGTTTGTGAAACGGCAAACACCAGACTCTCAAGTGTCCAAAACTGAGGAACCTCTGAAGTCACGCGCACTTCACAGAC
>NW_011892699.1:6690-7452 GCF_000151845.1 Pteropus vampyrus
TGTCCTCTCACTGGGTCGCTCACCCTAACCACATCCCTCTTGTCCTAAGTGACACAGGGGACAGGAGTCACTGCCATGCCCCTCACCGCAGGACCCAACGGGTAATTCACAACTGGAGTCACCGCCCCCTCCCCAGGGACAGGTGGGGCTCGTGCTGTCTAAAGCCCAGGCGTCCAGCCCCTTCATCTCAAGTTGAGGAACCCTGGTGGGGCCGCAGCCCAGAGGGAAGTGACCCATCCTGGCTCTCTTCAGGACGTCCTTGTCCTTGCAAAAACCTGCTACAGACCTCACCCCAGTCTTTCTTTAATAAGACTCTGTGGCTTGCACTGTCCCAGTGCACGGACCAGGCCCTTCCCTAGAGTGACAGGGGTGCTGGTCCCTGCGCTGCAGTGTGACTGAGCAGCCTCAGGACCGTGGCCCTCTGACACGCATCTGTGAGTTCACTGGGGGACAAACCGCTGTGGACGCCAGCACGTTCTGCTTGCTTAAGATAACCGATCCGAAACTTGGAAATGAAAACAGAGAAAAAAAGGTTGTGTGCTTTCCTGCTTAGCAAAGCCCCCAAGGCTCAGGTGACCTGCCGAGGGCGTTGGATGACAGTTTCCCGGGGGTGGGACCCAGACGGTTCAGTCTGCGGAGCCGCAGGCCACCTGGCGACACTGATACGGGCGGCAGGCTCCTTTGCACCCAGCAGAAGAGATAACGCCGGGCTGTCGCTGCGGGTGTCACTGCAGGCGGGGTGTCACCCTCGGCAGTCACCCG
>NW_011892700.1:0-6123 GCF_000151845.1 Pteropus vampyrus
GGCCAAAACAAGTCACACGAGTGAACACAGAATCGAAGGTTGGGACGTGTCCTTTTCCTGTTGATGGGCGGATCACAGAGCCACGTGGTGCAGGATGTGTAATGTCCCTACGTCTACTTATGTCAAAAGCGACCCCCTGTGGTCACCGTGGCAGTGAAAAGTGCCACCACAGTTGCTAAACACCCTGGTGGGCTGGGAGGCGGTGCTGCACTGGGCGAGGGGGTCCCGTCATGCCAGTGGAGGCGACAGTTGTGGGTTATTCGTGGTGCCCATGTGAGCCTGCCAGTAACACGGGGGGAGACCCACAGCTCAGACACTTGAGCGAGTGACCCCATTTCCCGCTCAACCTTCCAGAGGGCGCTGCCGTAGGGCCAGTTCCAGTGGGAAGGGGGCGGCCCCCAGGGACAGCGGCCCCTCCTGTCCTCGCTGCCCCGAGGCCCATGTAGTCTCTCCAGGTCTCCAGGCGGGCGCCCCACCCACCAGCAGTACATCCAGTTGAGAACAAAAGCCTCTGCTCCGTTGGCCACAGGCGGTGGGAAGCATCCCCAGGGACCTTTACAGAGAAACCCAGGAGACAGTTTGAAAACATAATTACTCCCATGTGAAGTCCAGTGACCAAGAAGCCTGAATCTAAGCCCGGTTTCGCTGGTTTGCTGAGTTTCCATGTGGGTCTTCACGTTCCTGTGATGCAGGACCCTGTCCCACAGCTCATAGATTCAAATCTGACCAGTTCCTCTTCCCATGTTCCACCTTTCCTGACTGGTGAGATGTGACGTGAGGGTCCCTCGGGTGGCCGGCAGGGAAGAACGGCAGCCTCACACCTCCCAGCAGCACGGCACAGCGTCTGGTGGTCGTCCCCTCTCTGTGGGGAATGGAGAAGGTGCTGTGCTCGTGAGGGGTGACTGCCCTGTCATACCCTCTCCACTCAGGCCTGCCACCGAAGGGCGTGCTTCCGACGTCGAGATCCTCTCCCAGCACGTGGACGAGGGCAGGAGCTTCGACCCCGGGCCGCTGGTGCCCTTTGCCTACCGAGACTTGCCCCTGGCCGCGGCCGACCTCTCCGCTGCGGGCTCGCAGCTCCTGTCAAACCTGGACGAAGACGACCAAGAAGGGTAGGTGCTGGGCAGGGGCCTTGCGTAACTTTCCGGGGGACCCTGTGGCAAGGCGCTGAGGTTTGAGATGCTGGGTAAGAAGAGACCAGACAGTCACACCGGGCCACCCAGGCCCCTTTCTCCTCAGACGTTTCCTCAGAAAACGGCTCTGGGCACAGAAATCACCTATCACCTCTAGACAGCCTCTCAGGAGGCATTTGTGTAGGACTCCGAGAATCACGACGTTTATTTAAGAGCTGCTGTGCTCTGGAATGGCCCATCCAACCCCTCTCTGCACCCAGGGGATCAGGAGACCGCAGGGGGCAGGGACCTGCCCAGGGTCACAGAGCCCAGAAGGGGTGGCCTCGGATGGCATTGCCTGTGGTCGGCTGACTCTCCAGGGCGGGGGCTGGAGGAGGCCGTTGCAGGTGGTGACGGCTGCGTGTGTGAGGGGACTCAGCCGTGCGGGGCTCCGTCCCACGAGGGTGCTGCCGCGTGCCGTCCCTGCCTCCGAGGTGTGGCCTCCACCTCCTGCTCCGCGCATCGACCTCGCTGGCCGCCTCGGTTCCCAGTGCGCGTCTCATTAGCCTGGTCTGTCTGGCAAGCATCCTTTCGGCCGGCGAGTGGGAGGGCGTGAGAGCTGGGTGGGGCCGGGGAGATGCATCGGTGACGCCCTCCTTTCACACGGGGTTGGGGTGCCTGGGAGGGGGGTGTGGGGGGCTGGAGACCAGGGAAGAGTCACACGGCAGACCAGACATTCCCCAGCCCCACTCTGCGCTCTAAGATACAGAGACGTAGGCGCTGGCCAGGGGCTTTGGGGGCCCCCCTCTCTCGGTGCTTGTAAATACCTCGGACCATGCCGGCTGCTTTGATGATGAAAGTGATGGGTCTCCGGATTACTTTAGAAGCCGAGGAGAAGCCTTGGCTAGAGTAAATTTTCAGAGCTTGGACCCCGCTGCCATACTTGTTTCCCAGAGGGGCTCCCCCTTTCCGGAGGGAACTCGCCTAACAATTGTGAAACGATACGTTTTGCAAAATGTCACCCCAGTGGCTTTCTGAAAATATACTTTTCTCCCAGCGTTGTGCGTAGAATCAGCAGGACGTTGGGATGAAAGGACAGGCAGGCAGGTGGGGGATAATCGAGGCGTCCACCAGCTGGAAGGCTGGCCTCGGGCCCCGCGGCCCCTGAGCCAGGGCCGGCTTCACACACGTGCGGCCCGTGCAGTCGTGGGGCCCTGTGCTTGGCCGAATGCTCTGCTGCTGCCACCTCGAGATGGAGTCGTTTCGGTCAAGGACCCCTGCGTTTCCCCCGGGCTCTGAAAATGACGGAGGCGGCCAGTCCTTCCCTGAGCACTAGTGACCGTGTCGCTGCATTCTGTGCTCAAAAGCAGTAGTGCAGCCTGCGGATGCCCCAGCCCTGGACTCCTTTCTCGCCGGTCTGAGCCAGTGCTCAGCGCTCTTCACGTTGACGGTCAGAAGGCGGGAAGGCCTTGAGGGATGCTGGTCGGGGCCGTGTCCGCATGTGTACCCTGTGCGTGTAGAGTGCCGCGGGAGCCAGCCCCGGCCTGAGCAGGAGAGGGTGGACGGGGACCCTTATCACTGCGTCGGCTTCTCAGCTGGGTCTCAGGTTCCTTCCGGCGGGGAGAGGACAGCTGAGGGGCTGAAGGCAGAGGCTCTCGATTCTGGCCCTGGACAGTTGCTTCTGTCGGGTGTCAACGGCAGGGCGAAGGGCTTTGTCGTGCAGCCAGGGGCTTCCTGGGGAGAGGCGGAGCAGGCCCCGGGCGGAGGCCGGGGTGAAGCTGGCGACGGAAGAGTGGGCTGCACGGAGGGGGGGCCCTCAGCAGGGCCTCCCCGCTCTCCCGCGTCTCCTGGCCTTTTCTGAAGGAGTTGGCAGTGCCGGGGCGGGGTGGGGGGCGTCTCTGAGAAGCTCCGGTCCAAGCGTTTTGAACTCTGTGTCCGGTAGCTTGCTCGTCTCTGTTTTGTTTAATTCTTTTTCTGGAGCTTCGTTGTGTTCTTTCATTTGGGGCATGCTCTTCCGTGCGGTCATTTCGTCGCCCTCCTGTGTTTGTTTCTGTGTATCAGGTAGAGCTGCCGTGTCTCCCAGTCTTTACAGAGTGGTCTTAGGTAGTAGGCGTCCTGTGGAGCCCAGTGGCACAGTCTCCTGAGCTGAGTGCTTCTTTACGTGTGTCCCTTGTGTGGGTTGTGTGTGCCCTCCTGTTGTGGTTGAGCCTCGGCTGCTGTTGGCACGTCGGTGAGGGGAACCGACCCTCAGGCTGGCCCGTGGTGAGGGCTGGCCGGGACGACAGGATTCACTTTAGCGGGCTCTGGCGCCCTGGGCGTGGATCTTCTGCGGGAAATGAAGAGACCTCGGGGCCTAGCAGTCCACCTTTGGAAGAGGGACACTGGGTTTGCAGAGACCCACGCAGGGCGCCGACTGGAATTTCTCCTTCTCTTACCAGCCACAGCACGTCGAAGGCCTGGTTGGTGTGCAGGGTCTGTGCTAGACAGGGGGCCACAAAAGGGGATTCAGAGAGGGCCAGAGTCTCTGCGCCAGGTGGTAATGGCAGGGTGTCGAGGCAGCAGGCGGGCGAGGGCCAGCACCCGCTTACAGAGGCAGCTCTGGCCACAGCGAGAGGGAGAGTGTGTAGAAAGGGTCACGGGAGAGTAGGTAGCATGGTCTTTGTAAAAAGACGTATAGGTAGAATAAGGAATGGAAATAGTTAGCCTTTTCTAATGAGCTGCAGGGTCTAAAACGTCTAACCCGAGTGTTCACGCCAGACCCCCAGACGAGAGAGGCCTGGGAGGAAGGCGGAGGAGACGCGGGCCTTGGCGCTCGGTGATGGTGCCCGCAGCATGTTTCTGCTGAGGCTTCGCAGTCAGGAAGCAAACACAGTGGGGCGTGAGATCGGGCCAGAAAAGGCAGGTCCAGTCCAGCAGCGTCTCTAACGAAGACTGAGAGCTCCAGCTCTGCCAGCGAACCCAGGCTGCAGGCGGGGCAGGGGGAGTGGAGGAGGAACCTGCCAGAGCAGGAAGCCAAAGTTCACATTCGCCTTCCCGTACTGTTGTCACTCAAGGGCCACCTCCTCCAGAAAGTCCTCAGTCCCCCACTCCACCCAGGCTGGGGCTTCACCTCCGTGCCCCGTAGCCCTCGGCCTGCCTCTGTCACTGTGGTCTGTTCTCGAGTCTGTCTCCAGCACTGGCCCAGGGCTCCCCCAGGGCAGGGGACAGCTCCTGTGAGCCCAGAATGTGGGGCAGGCCGCGAACAAACGAGCGAGTGCGTGGGTGAGGCCATGTACGGATAAGGATTAGAAAGGAAGGGACACCAGTTCCGTCTGGGGAGAGTTAGGGGCTGGCCCCCAGACCTGTTTGGGGTCGAGGAAAAGCCACAGGTAGGGATCAGGCTTCTTGTGCCCCAGAACTCAAGGCTGTAGTGGTGGCTACCCCGCCTCTGAGCTCATTCCACACTGCTCCACAAAGTCATGCTAAAAGAAAGCCGATTTGCTTCAGGTCATGCCAACTTCACTTAGTACAATTTTAGCATCTTTTTAGGAGAAGGAAAAGCCTCTCAGAGTTCAGGGCTAAAAGGCAGGTTTGTCCTTGCTGTGACCTTGAACGTGTCAAGTCTGGAAGATCGTGGCTGGTAAAGTCTTCGCATTATTTTCCCCCAAGGAGAACAAGTTAAAAATAAGCTTTAGTAATACATGTTTTTGATGCCAATGAGGTTTGTCTATAATAAAGCACTGCCCCTTCCTCTGGTGGACCAGCTGTGCCTGGACCCCACACCGACCCTGTGACCCACACTCTGTATTTCATTGGGCTCATTCTTCCGGGAGGGTTCTTCATGCCTCAACCAGGGAGTAAAGGTTTAATTCAGATAAAAAATTTTCCCGTTGAGGACCAGGCCAGCCTCTTTCCCATAGTCCATGAACCACAAAGATTTTTCCTTGATTAAGAAGGCAATAAATTTACAGGCATATTCTCAGCGAAATAAACCTCCAATTCCCACGTCCTCACAGGTATGGGTGTCCAGCCTAGGGTGGCCACTAGGGGGCAGCAGTGCACCTCTGACCACCTACCCAGGTGGCAAGTGCCTCCTGGATGAGGGTGGACAATTTGAACTTCAGGCCAGGTCCCCCAAGGAAGGCGATCTGAGTTTATGGAGTTTAGGGGTCCCCGTTCATCTGTGGAGGCACCTCAGATTTGCCAGATCACAGCTCAGGACCAGAGAGAGCTAGACTGAGACGTGGGGTGTGCTTGACAGCTAGCCCACTGCCTCCCGCCCGGATAGGAAGCTGACCTCGTCCTGCAGGCCCCGCTCACCAGGCATGGCCAGAGGGGACTCTCAGCCTGGTGGCTGGTTCCTGGCACTGTGGACTCCAGGTCGGGGTTCTCGTGGCTGCTTGATCCAGCAGTACCTGCTCCCTCCCTCAGCGAGGTTCGAACTCATGGCAGCTCTTCAGAGGTGTGTGGCCGATGCCCTGCCCCGCCTCTCGTAGGGCAGCCCATCCAGGGAGTGTCGGCCATTGTGCCCCCAGAAGGGGGCTTGCGGCTCACCAAGTGGGGTGACAGCTCCTGCCAGAGCCGGGCTCTGGCCCCATGCCCTGCTGTCTTGCTCAGAGTTGGCAATTCTGAGGACGCCGGAAAGCTGACACTCTGGGACAAGCACATGAGAGACCCCTGTGGCCCCAGGGGCGCACGGCCGTCGCCCTCCCTTCCCCTGTGGCTGACTCTTAGCTCTCATTGCAGAACTGGAGCTGCTGGTGCAGAAACGTCCACTTCTTCAGTTCCCCCAGAGGCCTGGGCGAGTCCCCTGTCACCTTTGGCCAGCGTCCCCGTTAGGCGAAGCGTGCTGAGGGGCCTGTGTTGTCGGGGCTGCGCGTGCTGCTGTGGCTGGCCTCTCAGAATTGGGAACAGGAACAAAGGGGGTGCTTGACGGTGCTGCTGCCGTTCAGGTCCTCCCTGCGGGAGTGGGAAGGAAGCCCCGCCACCCTTTTCAGATGTTCGGGAAGAGGGTGCCTAGCGGGTGCCGGGC
>NW_011892700.1:7343-9547 GCF_000151845.1 Pteropus vampyrus
GTGAGGCTGGAGTCCTCACCCCCGGTGGGAGGGCTCTGCGGCCCAACCTGGAGCCTCAGGTCCGGCAGAGCTGCCATGGTCGGCGCCAGGCAGGAGGGCCCGGCCAGATGGCTCCTCACTCGCTCTCAGCCCTCCCTCCGCTGCTTCCTTTGGGGCCTTGACAGGTGAAAATCTCAGTGAAGGACTTGCAGGGCCATCTGGCTCTGCTGCCTACAGGGCGATGGGCTTTGCCGTGGCCTGCTACCTCCTGTGGGAACGCTGGGTCCTGCCCTCTGAGCCACGGCCCTCTCCCTGCGTTGAGCATCTTGCCAGCTTCGCTCGCCTCGTGGCCACAGCAGCCCAGTCGCGCAGGGCATCGCCGGGGGCGGGAGGCCGGGCCCCGCGGGAGTCAGCGCGCTCGCTGCGATCCTGGCACCACGGGGTCTGCTCCCTGTCAGAAGTGGCGTTTCACGCCAGGCTTGGGGACGCTGCCTGACGGAGCCGTGACCCAGAACCGCCTCCTTCCGGGCCACGCCCATGGCCTTAGCTCACATGAAGGATCCTTGGGAAGTTTGCCAAAATCCCTTTTAATATTCCAGGAGTTACCCTCCCAGGCTTTTATCAAGACCCCTAAGAATATGAAGCGGAAGCAGTCAAGGCCCCAGCCTCCCCTCCTGCCCCAGGATTTCTCTGTGGCCTGAGGAGAGACTGGTGGAGCCTGGCGGCAGAGCACCTGCTTCCGGGAGATGCCATCTGCTTGCTGACATTCGGGCATTTGGCAGCCCAAGTGGCCTCCTGGAGCTGCCCCTCCCACTGCACGAGGCGTGAAACCGGGAGCCGCCTGCCCTCTGGTGGCGGTTCCAGGGAGAGCACTGCCTCCAGGCTTGGGTGGTCGTCCGCGGCTGGGGACACGGAAGGGAAGTCCCTTCTCTAAGTCAGGTGTCAGTGCTGGTTTCCCTTCTGGCCCATTAAGCCCCTTCAGTCATCATTTAACACTCAGGGATATTTTGAAACTGGACAATTCCGCTTTTCTGCTAAAACGGTCTCCTAGGAACGTCTGAGTCATTTGAATTTCACAAGACATTTTCCTAGCAGCTCAGGGTTTCCAGACAGCCCTGTCAGCCAGGAAGGCTGCCGCTTCCCCCTAGCTCCGTCCCGGGTCCTTGGGTCCACGGCCCGCTCGAGTGGCTGGGTGCCCAGAGCCGCCCGCGTCTCCGGCTGCACTCTTGGGACGCGGCTAAGGAGACCCTCAGCGCCTGAACACGCTGGCCGCTCCGTGTGACACCATCCCTGGCAAGCCGTCTTCACAGCTGCCCCTCTTGTGAATAACCGGGGAGAAACTCGGCTCAGATTTCTGGTGAAATGGCGTCAGTTCAGGGGCCACAGACAATCGGACTGGGTTTTGGAGAGGAGGCGGAGTTGCATTTGGGTCTCCCTTGTGACCTGGCAGTCGGTCGCGAGGGCTTAAGGGGCAACAGGGAGGCAGCGCCGAGAGGTGGCTGAGACTGGGCGCGAACTCGTGAACTCGGGCGAGAGGCGCCAAAGATTAAAATAGGGCCCTTGTGGGAAAGAAGGAGGGGGGAGTAGGTGAGGCACACAGATGGGTCAGGAGAGGTCAGCCGAGGAGTGACAGCCGAAGAGATCTTACAGTTCCAAGGGTCTTGTAGCACCGCGGATGGCACCAGTGGGCAGCAGCCTCTGGGTTCTCTGAGCCTCTGTCCGGGTGTGCACGGCTGTCCCTCTGAGCTCGAGGTGAAGGCTTTACGCCTTGTCCTCCTTTCTGCCCCCGTGGACAGACACACCAGACCCTGTCCCCTAGCGGCGCTCTCGTGGCCGTGCGTTCACCGACACTGCCTCTCGCCCCGTGTCGCTGGTTTCTTAAGCATCCTGGCCAAGCCGCAGCCACCCTCACCAGGCCTCCTGCAGACCCTTCTGCTCTGAGCTTAGGATTTGCTAGATTTGGCAAAGAACCCAGGACCCCCAGTTACACGTGAGTTTCAGGTAAACACAGAATAATTTTTCAGTGTAAGTGTACTCTACAGAAGGTTTGGGACATACTTATACTAGAATATCGGTCATTGTTTATCTGAGGTTTAACTGGATATGCCGTATTTTATGTGGCAGCCCTGTGGAGCTCCGTGTGGTATCAGTTTAGGGGTGTCCCTATGGCTTCTCGTGTGCTGTGGATTGGCCCACGTGAGCCTGGGAGAGACTAGAGAGGTGGT
>NW_011892701.1:0-355 GCF_000151845.1 Pteropus vampyrus
CCCAGAGATGAAGTACTTGGAGAAGCAGAATAAAAAGAAAAGGGAAAAACTAAAACTCTGAGCTGGACTTAGAACTCACTGCTTACAAGGAATTGGGGAAAATAATAAAATTTAGTACTACCAGAAATAACCAGAAAAAGGAATATAAGTAAAATGATTCCATAAAGTTTATGGAATCATTTTACTTATATAAATTATCTTTCCTAATAAAATAAAAGTGACTCTGAGGTTTCTGATAACAGAGACATCTAGATGTCTCCCTAGGATCGTTTTGCAGTTAGCTGCCAGGACACAAGAGGCTGAATAGAATGAGCTTTGAATGGACTACGATTAAGAGCCTTCATATAGGGAAACC
>NW_011892701.1:405-1998 GCF_000151845.1 Pteropus vampyrus
CCCAGAGATGAAGTACTTGGAGAAGCAGAATAAAAAGAAAAGGGAAAAACTAAAACTCTGAGCTGGACTTAGAACTCACTGCTTACAAGGAATTGAGGAAAATAATAAAATTTAGTACTACCAGAAATAACCAGAAAAAGGAATATAAGTAAAATGATTCCATAAAGTTTTATGCTATATAAATTATCTTTTCTAATAAAATAAAAGTGACTCTGAGGTTTCTGATAACAGAGACGTCTAGATGTCTCTCTAGGATCGTTTTGCAGTTAGCTGCCAGGACACAAGAGGCTGAATAGAATGAGCTTTGAATGGACTACGATTAAGAGCCTTCATATAGGGAAACCGAGGCAGAGGCTAAGTCAATTGAGCACAGTATACCAATGACCCTAGAAAGTCAAGGAAATATTCCATCCAATCAGCTTTCGTTTGTGTGTGTTGGGTGGGGGATGGGGGGTTGGGGAGTGGAGGGAGAGAGTGATTTGGCAGAAGGCACAGGTAAAGTCTGCTTTTTCTGATTCAATGAAGCAAGTCTAGATGCCTACAAGGCCATAGCTGACAGGAATATCTCTGTTTTTCTCAACCCTCTGAATTATACCTAGGCTGTATGCAAAGCCGATGGCTCATTGTAAAGCCTGGAGCCTTTGGCTTCTCCCTCACCAAGGTACTGCCAAGATTTACTCCTGCTTTGCTAAACTGAACGATGACTGTGATTGCATCTAATTTTATGTTGTGTGTTTGGGGAACTAGGGAGAGAATCCTGCTTTGAAAACCCTAAGTCAACACTGACTCTTTCCAAGTAATTCCCAAGCCAGCTTCTATGAACTGGATAAGTGCTTGTCTTTTGAGCTTCTCAGTGGGATCAGAGCGGGAAAGCCCAATGAGAAATCAAAATATCCTTTTTGGTAAGTGGTAAAAGCATGTTTGGGCAGTTGGGGTGACACTCTTCATGTTGGCTGCTGGTGCCCCTATTCCTATAGCATCCCTGGCTTGGGGAACAGTTATATATGTTTAGCTCTGTGATAAAGTGTCCCAGCTTCTGCAGGACACCCATACTAATGTAGGGAGGAGGCAAGAGAATTAAAATGTTAATAAAGCCACAATCAGAGACTGCAGTATGCTCATCAGCCCTGCAGCCAGGCCAGAAGAATCCCTTCAGAACAAAGGAAGATTTCTGCTGGATTGCTAACAACCCATTCCTCACACCTGTGAAGGGGAAACAGGAACTAACAGAGTCATTCCCTATGGCTAAAACCATGGAGGAACCTATGGATTAAAGGCTAGGAGCTGCCAGCAGTCCTTTCACTCTACATATTCTTATCTTTTCAGTTGTATACTCTTCCCCTTCCTCACTGTATGTCTACATCAAAGAAATGGGAACTAAAGAATGACGTAAACTGAATTCCCTGAACACTCAGGGTCCCTCTCAGTGCCTTTTCTCTGTCTCTCTCACTATTCCTCTCATTCTCTGCCTCTGTGAGAAGGCCACACTCATAAACTTTTCTTTTGACTCTAACTTTGACATGTGTTGAATTCTTTCTACACTCTCTGCCAAAGGACCCTCTTCTTCTCTCTGTACAAGGTTTGGTCTCCCCT
>NW_011892702.1:0-1894 GCF_000151845.1 Pteropus vampyrus
GGAGCGATGGTGCTAATGTCTGTGGGTCAAGTTCTCCAGTTTTCTGGAATCTTTCCTGCCTACTGAAGTGGATGAAAATTAACCTTGGGAAGAGGTGGGCAGAAGACACTGGAAATATTTTCTGACTTTCATTTTGGAGATCAGAACCTCACGCTGAAAGATTTAGCAGCATCACCTTGTTCCACCTGCTGGTGACTTACAGGAACTACTCTACTATGTGGGTCAGCCCCACTGGCCCGCTGGGGAAGGTCCCACCAGATGGGTCCCACATCAGTACAGAAGCAGACCAGGACTAGCGCCCCAACTTCTCTCCACCCAGGAGCTCCGTCTAAGCCAATCTTGGCGATTCCATTCCTTCCCGCCATTGTGTCCTAGGACAGGGCCTGTGACCCGAAGCTCTGGCCAGCGAGACCCCGGGCAAGTCTGCAGGAGCCTCTGGGAAGCACTACAGGAGGAGACTGCCTCTCTCCTTCCTCCTGTCAAAGTCTGGACACAGTGCCAGCACTGTGAGCGAGGGGTGGACAGCACCTGGCCCCAGCGATGCTGCCAAGTCACCGACCCACTCTCCCCAGAGGCCACGTGCAGCCCTCTGATTTTGAGAGGTGATACATTTCACTATTCTTTGAGTCAGGGTTACCGACTGCCAGGAACATCCGGCCCCCGTCCACCCCTGGGCATTTGTTGGGTGTTGGCTGCAGTTCAGCACCCATTTCGTTTTCTCTTAGTAACGGCATCCACTTCTCATTTGGGGAACTAACTCGCACATGCCGGGTCTGGTCCGGTGGAACTGTTCATTAAGTCTCCCCCTCATCCAGCTTGAGAGGGGGGCACGTGACCTAAATGGAGCCACTGGGAGAGAGACAGAGAGACGGCCTGTGGCTGGCATCTGCTCATGTCAGGGTGGGCTGTTGGTGCTTGTCCTGTTTGCTTCTGTCAGCCTGAGCTGGCTTCTGTCATTTGCGTCCAAGGAGGGCAGGCCAGAGCTGAGGGAGAGAGAGAAGACGAGGTCCCCACTGTTAAGGAGCAAGCCCTTTGTGCAGGGGGCAGAGTGGTAAACCACCCACTCAGATATGAGGCACAACCAGACAGACAGTGAGAACAATATCCCCCGCACGAGTGAGCACCCACGGCACGCCCGGCACCGCCCTGGGCGAGTCACACGCAGCCCCACAACATCCCGGGGGGCAGGAAGTCGGATGGGTTAGGACTGGAAAACCTCAAACGTAATTGGCTTAAACAAGCCAGAAGTTATTTCTCATGCCCAAGGCTCGAGAGGTGCAAAGTCCAGGGCTGGCAAGGTGCCTCGGTCCCACCAAGCCTCTCCCCACTCACTGCTCTGCCGTTTCTAGGGCTTCCTCCTTGTGGTCAAAGATGGCAGTGTCTGCGTTTCAGGCTGGAGGACCGAGGAGGGGATGAACAAGAAAGGGACAATACATGGGTGCCAGCTGTCTCGTCACAGTGGCCTCACGATGCTGCTGCTCCTATCCTATCCCAGGGGCAACCAACACCATAGTGCCAGGATACCTAGCTGCAAGGGAACATGGGAAATGTACTGAGCTAGAAAGTCTGTGATTATTGAAGATGGGCAGAAGTTTCGTCTTTGGGCTACTGCCAGTTATACCGATAAGAAAAACGAGGCTCAGAGAAGTGAAGTCACTTGTCCAAGGTCACCCAGCCGTAGAGTGGCAGGGCAGGACTTGAACCCACTCTGTCTGCAGGAGCTGTAGTGACAGCCACACAGAGAAAAGCAAAGCCACAGACAGGGCAGCTGCAGGGAGGAGGGTTCCTGGGCTGGGGGGAGTGGCATTTAAGCTGGGTCTCCTGGGTTAGGTAAAGGGGAATGGACATCGTAAGAGCCGAGTTCTAGAGGAATGAGAATCATTTGTAAGAAAAC
>NW_011892702.1:5109-7023 GCF_000151845.1 Pteropus vampyrus
GGGGCCAGCAACATGGAAAGACATGCACGTTATCACAGCCCTGCTGTGAGCACGTGCTAGGATGGCCCCAGTGTCCGCTGATGGAGAACTGGCCGGATAAACTATGGAACATCCCCACCCTAGAGGACCATGAAGCTGGAAAAGGGGTAAGAGGGACTCAAATACTACTATGGTGTGGTCTCTAGGACAGACGGTTAAGGAAAGATACAGGGTGTGAGCCAAGTGTGTCTGATATACTTCCATTCTCCAAGAAGGCGGGGGTGGTCTGGGAACATACAGATGTATTTACTTACATTAATACACACACACACACACACACACACACACACACACACACTCTTAGGAGGATGAACAGACAAGGCGAGGTGAGGGCAGAGGGAGAAGCTAGACTTCTCTGAATATACCTTGCTTTGTATATTTGACTTTGGGACTGTATAAATATTTTATACGGAAGTACATAAGTGAAATTAAATAAGTATAAATTTAAAAAGCAAGATAAAACTAATGAGCCTCTTTGTTTTGGCATAATCCCACTGAGAGGAACTCTCTCATGTGGCTTTAAAACACAGTAATTTGTGTATCCGGCTGGGCTAAAAAGGACTCTAAGGACACAAAGAACTATTTAAAAAAATGTAGTAGTCACATTGCTAATTATATTATTATTCTGAAACTATTACACATAATAGGATGAAGCAAATAATTATGCTACTATTGCTAGGAACTAAGATTTTCACTGTAAAAGAGAATACAAATGGAAAATCAAAGTAAAAATCATGTAATCCTAAATTTGGATTGGAAATATTAGCATGAACTAATCATTTATTTTCTCTTACAAATATGTATTTCCTAGCTTTATTCACTGAAAAGGCCTAGAAATTAATCACTCAGTGGCAATGAGCACCCACCCCAAGACCTAGACTTAAACGCCATTTCCCACAGAAGGGAATCATGGCTCTTTGAGAAACGTTCAGAATGAACCTGGAACTTCTTGTTGGAGCAGAAGGCAAGGAAACTGACTAGTCGAGTCATGTCAAAATGACACAGGGGCAACTTGAAGAGGCTCTGACTGGCTAAAGATGGCAAAGTGTGAACATCAAGGAGAATATGAATTGCCACAGATCGAAACACTTCGACTATATTATGAGTTCACAACGATACTAAAACAGAGCCAAACAAAACAAAATCCTAACTCGCTGGTCACCTTTGAGAGGATGCTAGGGAACACATTTATTCTGAAAACTGGTAAATATAAGGAAAGAGCCAAGCACGCTCCTGTACACGTTACAGCCCAGGGCAATCGAGTAGCAGGCAAAGGGAAGTTTTCCTGTAGAGACATCTTCCAGGTAACAAATGAAGAAGGAATGACAGAGGATGGACGGGATGTGATCCCTAATGCTTTGGTATCATTATGAACTCATGGGTTTCAGTGTATGTGAACACTGGCTGAACATTAGCTGCGATGATGGTATCATAGTTATGTTTTTAAAAATCATCTTTTAGAGGGACAAACTGAAACATTTACAGATATAATCCCATGGTCATATTGAGGGAGTGAAATAGAGATGACAGAATTTGGCTCCAAGTTGATGACAACTGAGGCAGAGTGACAACCACGTGGGGGTCCAGAACTCTTCTAATTGTGTGTATATTTGAAATTTTTTTCAGAATAAAAAAATTATTCCTCCTTTAACAATTTGACTTCATGGAATTTACCCAACAGATAGCACTTGAATTGAACACACGTACGCCTCAGGATGGGCCCGCATATTTATTCCAGCATTATTTATAGTAGCAAACAACCTACAAGTCCATCCGGAAGGGGCTGGTTAAAAAAATTATGGTAAAACTACACAAAGGGATATTGTGCTGTTCTTAAAAAGAAAAAGGCAGTGAAATGCACACATAATACAGGAT
>NW_011892702.1:10508-12144 GCF_000151845.1 Pteropus vampyrus
AGAGCTGCAAGCTGCTGCCTGTGTGGGCTTCCGCAGACTCGAGGGCTAGTGTAACCAGCTCGAGGCCACCCATATCCACAAACTCATTACAGAAAAGGGCATCTCTTTTTGTGTAAGAACTAGCTTGAGCAGCATAGATTGCAGAAAACCTTATAATTTTGAGTTAGTTTTCCTACTCCTTTGTAACAAATGACTTCTGAAGGAATGAATTAAAAAGCTTAAATTGAATCTCGCCCACCTATATTGTTGAGAAACTATTAACAACTGAGAAACTTCTCTTATGGCTGGAAGATGTATAATTCTGCTGTTTATTCATCAAAACGAACACAGATGTGCACAACATAAATACTGAAGTCATTACCAATGGGGTCTCGGTTACTCTTGGCAAAGAAACCATGAGATAATTGCTAACGAGAGTGCATAAATACCACACATGTGCGCGCGCGCGCGCGCGCACACACACACACACACACACACACGCAAAGAAAAGAAAAAAAGAGAATTAAATTCTAGGCCTGGGAATTTATCTTTGTATTTTAGAAACCCTCTCTCTAGAATTAAAGTAGTAATTATGAGAATGGCCATCTTCAGGCCAAATGAAGTCTGACGTAGGACCCAGGCCCACTCACTCATTTTAAACCATCACTTACCCACTCCACCTATGCAAACCAGATGAAGCTATCTGTCCTTTCCTGAGACAGATTCACATATGCACTCACGGTTAACATATTGCCCTGAGTTTCAGGACCTCACAGACCCAGATCAACAGCCTCAGAGGCTGAACCGTGGAATCCCGTGGCCTCTGTCGGTCCTGGCGTTCTTTCTTTCCACTGAAGCAGCTTCGCTTACTGGTGTGGAATCCACATGGTATAATAAATTCTTAGACAAGGAAATTGCACAGCAACTTAACAGTGGTCTTTAAAACAGCAGTAACACACCCGCCCAGTAGACTATTTTCTACATCAAATTCTGATCTTAAAAGGATTTGCAGGTGGTAACTGCAAACAATTTAAAGTAAGAAATAATTCCCATGTGAATTGGGATCCGAGATCAAAGGGTGAAAGTGGTAAAGAGAAATCTGATAGACACCTGAATATAAAGTGTCTGGGTTGAAGCGCTGGTATATTTGAATTCATAAAACGACAATGAGAACACGGCCAAACGCTTCAACTTAATTAGATCAACTATAAGTGAGTTAAGAGACTTGGAGAGAATAAAATATGGAGAAAGACCCTAAAAGCCCTCTGATTAAAACAACTAAATGGCCAAACAAAGCATAAAAACGATGTTTTTAAAAAATAAACTACGGGGCTGGCATGCAAGGGATTTAGCAGACTGATCCCTAAACGAAGTGGAAATGGTAACCTTGAACTTTGGAAGGCAGGCGAGCATCAAGATGGCTTTTGCCTTAAAGCCTTCTACAAACCTTAGAGACCTTCCGCTTTAGTTCTGACGACTCTCTGGGGGTGCTGGGGGAGGGGGTAAAGCTGGACCTACCCAAGGTGAGGAAAAAAGGCAAGAAAGAAGGGGAATGCCCCACTGCACCCCCCAAAAATCATAAAATAGGAATTGAGCATGTTGACATGGATAAATCTCTTAAAAAATAAATGCTGAAACCACAGAAAAACACAGTTTT
>NW_011892703.1:0-1376 GCF_000151845.1 Pteropus vampyrus
AGTTTCTTTACCCATAAAAAAGAGTCTGATATAAGAAAAGTCTGACCACACGTCTGCAGCGTGAAGGAGGACAAACGGCTCTATGTGGAATTCAGTCGAGAAGAATTTAACTCCATATCAGGTAGTTTTAAGATGTCAGCACTGCGTTATCGATGCAGATGTTCCATCCCGCATTTAGGATTTCCCTTTCATTATGTGTAAACTTCCAGAAGTTATAAACTTCTGGATTAACATTACCTAAAAAAAGAGAGAGAGAGAGAAATGGGGGTGGGGGAGGGATCTTATCAGCCAAATGTCAACCGTGCACTGGGAAGTCACATGGAAAACAGAGAAAACAAAATCATGTAGTACAAGAATAACTCGTGTCCAGGGGGATATAAGCGACGGAAAAAAAGAATCTCCATTACATCCATCTCTTTCCTACGAATCTGATGCTCTGAGAGCCAGCTGTGGTTTTGGTTGCTGAGGTACGGAGCCCGTTCTGGCTCTCTCAGGGCAAGCGCATGAAGTTCTGGCATTTGGCAGCCACAGACCAGAAAAAGTCAATGGCGAGGGGGAAGGTACAGACTACCTGCTGGGGGCGATGCTAACTTCATGCATCGTGCTCATGACAATCCCACGAAAACGGATTTGCGTCTTGCAAACCAGCACTACTAACCTTCGGGATTGCCTATCTCGATTGCATGTTTGTATTTTCCTTCCGTTCGTACTATCTACTAACCATAGACCTGTAAATATCAAATCTTATACTGCGTTAAATGTTCAAGGGTGTTATCTTTAATTCTGAGCAGAGAAGTGCTGCTTTAATTACAATGCTCATGGCCATCAACAATGAAGCTGCAGTCTGGGAGAACCCAGCCCCCGGCCGTGAGGTGAGCCAGGCCACCACTTTCTAAGCTGGATTTCTTCCATTGTTTTGAAGATTATGTCACCAATGATTGCCTAACCTGATGTGTATATAGCCTGGAGTTTTCACTTTTATTCAGGGTTACCATCAAAAATTGGATTATGCAATGACATTTCTAAAAAAAAAAAAAAAAAAAAAAATCTAGCATCTCTTTCAAAGTTCACTTTGAACTTTCAGAAAAAAAAAAATCAGACCCAAAATAGATTCTGAACTGCAATGAACATCACCTATTTACAACCTCGCAAACCAAAAGCACGTCCCTCATTTTTTTGGTTCATATCTGACTGCTAACGAGAGCTCTACATGATTTGATTGAAGCCAACTTTCAAGCCAAATTTGGAGGCATACTTATCTAAAAGGTTCAGGAATTCAACGCTCCTAAACTTGTTTCTCATTTTGCTGTGAAACGTGGGTGGCCGTGGGCTTCATCGGCAGCTATAAGGCATTTGCTAATGTGTTCAGCTTTTAA
>NW_011892703.1:3176-5237 GCF_000151845.1 Pteropus vampyrus
TCCATGAATATCAGAGAAGTTAGATGGATTCACAATAGCCTTCACATCACTAAAATAGTGAACTCCCCCACCACCAACCTCATCCATTAGGCCCAAGAGAGTATTCAATAGCATATAGCTGACTGAAATAAAAATACTCATTATTAACTTTTTAAAAAATTGTATAAAATACTTATGATTTAAAATATACCATTTTAACCATTTTTAAGTGCACAATTCAATGTAATTAAGTACATTCTCCATCATCCATCTCCAGAACTTTTCCATCCTCTCTAACTGAAACTCTGTCCCCATTAAACCATAACTCCCCAGTTACCCCTCTCCCCAGCCCTTGGCACCCACCATTCTACTTTCTGTCTCTGTGAATTTGACCACTTTAGTACCTCGTATAAGTGGAATCAAACGGTATTTGTCTTTCAGTGACTTATTTCACTTAGCAAAGTGTCTTCAAGCTTATTTCACTTCGCAAAGTGTCTTCAAGATCCATCCATTAAAAGATGAATCACATCATCACCAACCTTTGAGACTAATTAGGATTGGAAACTGGTTTTGGAGCCAAGATTCACCATTTTGTCTTTGGCGTGCATCCTCACTGTCCTTCGGCACGCCAAGCCCCCATCTCTTTAGGGCAAGTCCCTGCCGCCCCCATAACTGGAGCCCCTGTCCTGCACCTGCCCTTGGCCGAGCGGGTCCTCCCTGCAGCTCCAGCTCACTCCCATCCAGCTTCCCCACACAGGCCTGGCTGCATAAATTGTGGATCCCAGTGCAAAGTGAAAACTCAGGACCCTTGCCCCCAAATTATCAATAATTTCAATCTCAAGGAGATACGTGGACACACACATTTATAGCAGCATCGTTCATAAGAGCCAAAAGGTGGAAGCAATCCAAGTGCCCACTGATGGCTCAGCGGATAAACACAATGTGGGGTATGTATCCATACAGTGGAATATTGCTCAGCCTTAGAGAGGAAAGAAATTCCGACACGTGCTACAACATACGCTTGAAGATAGTATGCTGAGTGAAATAATCCAGTCGCAAAAGAATGAATACTGTATGATTCAACTCATATGACATACCTAGAATAGTCAAATTCATAGAGACAGAGAGTAGAATGGTGGGTGCCAGGGGCTGGGGGGAGGAGTAATTGGGGAGTTAGGGTTTAATGGGGACACAGTTTCAGTCTGGGAGGATGAAAAAGTTCTGGAGATGGACCATGGTGATGAGTGCACAACAAAGCAAATATACTTAACATTAATGAACTGCACACTTAAAAGTGGTTAAGATGGCAAACGTTGTGTATATTTTACCACAATAAAAAAATTACTAATAGTCTCAAGAAGGCAACAGCAGAACATTAAACTAAGCACCAGGCCTTTCTAAGTGTGGGGCCTTGTCACCAAACTGCAGGGCTGCACACCCACGAAGCCGGCCATGCCTCTGTGAACTCTCATACCTTATCTGATTACATTTCTAGAGTATTTGCCACTATTATCTACATGTGGGATTGTCCTCCTACTGACGTGTGAACTCCTTGAGAGCAGAGTTTTATTTAATTTTCTTACTTCATCTTATATGTATTTGACGCTAAATGGTATTCAATATATTCTTTGAATTTAGTTCCTGCTATAAATTACATCAATGATAAATTATATTTGATTTCAAAAAAAAAAGAAACTTATAAGCATTTACTAACGAGGCTAATATATAACATCAGCAGATACAGAACATTCCAGAAGTACCTACTGCTGTCTTTCTCCACAGCACATTTAATGTCCATTTCTGTTGGGTGTCTATTTTTCTTTTTCTTCATAGTTCTCCAAGTTAGGAAAGAAGAAACAATAAGCTACCTATATGTGCTATCCCTATAACATATAAATGGCAAAGCCCTAAAAATTCTCAGCCATTTAAAATTTTTAGCAACCAGCAAATGTTCAGAATCCTTCTTTGGTAATGAATAATGCTGCAGAATGAATGCATCAGTAATGTAAAGGAGCATGGCCTGAGTCTGTTATAATTCTTATTTGTTCCCAGGTTGACTCATCCTAAGACTGAATTAATTTT
>NW_011892704.1:0-325 GCF_000151845.1 Pteropus vampyrus
GAACGTCACGGCTTAGCCTAGCCTAGCCTGCCTTACACGCACTCGGAACACACACTGGCCTACAGCTGGGCAACATCGTCTAACACAAAGCCTATTTTATAACGCCCAGCATCGCGAGAGGGGATCGCACCCCAAACTGCTAGCCTGGGAAAACATCAAAATTCAGAATTCAAAGCACAATTTCGACGGGATGCGTATCTCTTTCACACCATCGCAAAGTTGAAAAATCTTAAATCGAACCATCCTAAGTCGGGGACCATCTGCACCTGTTTTCACTAATCGAGAAATCTGAAGAGCACTTTCGCTTTTACGGAAAAAGCGGAAA
>NW_011892704.1:2681-3310 GCF_000151845.1 Pteropus vampyrus
GCCACCGTGTGCCGCATTCACCAGGACGCCCGGGGACAGCAGGTCAGTGTCCTGGAACAGCCCCACGCAGGCTCACTGCCGGGTGGCCGCCGGCCCGGCTCCCTCTTCGGTGTCCTCCCCCTGACCACTGCCCAGCCAACCCGTCACCCAAGCCAAAGTGAACCCCCCCTCCCACTGTCCCTCCAGCCCGCCGGCCATGTGCGAACAGCCTTCACGCCTGGCCTGGCCTGGCCACCCGGACCTCGGGGGTCTTGCACCCCCAGGCTGTTTGCTGCAGAGGGGCTTTTGGTGCTCTCTCCCGCTGGGGAGCTCAGATAGTGACAGCGGGTGACGCCGGCACTCGTCCCAGACCTCGCTCCCCACAGCGCGGCCCGCGCTCCGTCACCTGCTGTAGCTGTTTGCTGCCCACGCACTGCCCTGACCTCTGAGCACCTGACCCGGTGACCTCTGTCCTCCTCTTTTTACCACGGGCCCTGGGGCCGAAGGGCCACATCATCTCCATCCTGGAGGGGGCCGCGGGGGGCTGGTACCTGTACGCTGGCCACGCTGCCTCTGCGGCTGCTGCTCTGACTCTCGGACACGGGCTGGTTGCTGCAGCATAAGGCATCGAAGGCCAGGATGCCGCCCAC
>NW_011892704.1:6000-6408 GCF_000151845.1 Pteropus vampyrus
CCCAGTGGGGCGGTGGCCACCGGCCACGTCACTTTTGCCAGATGGCTTTGCTTCCTCCCCTTCCACATTTTTCTCTGCAAAGACTGCAGAAAGGCCAGGCACAGGGTGAATTTCTTATTTTTGTTCTGAAGTCTGTAAGTTTCTCATCTCACTTTCCCGGGGCGGAGCTCGGTCAGGTCCTTCCTCTGGGGCTGTCTACAGTCCCTGCTGACCTCAGAGGGGTGGCCCCAGGCCTCTCTCCCTCGGGGCCCAGGCCGGTGCCGACGCGAGGCTGTGGGTGCGAAGTTCTGCCTTCGCAGTCCCCTTGGGACCGGTCCTTTGCTCCTTGCCCCTTCCCCTGGCAGCCCTGGGGACCCCCGGCTGCACAGTCCCTGGCCCCATTCCACTCGGGCACCCACCTCGATGATG
>NW_011892705.1:0-4939 GCF_000151845.1 Pteropus vampyrus
AGGCTCACCATGCACATGGAAGCCATGCTGCAGCAGCCTCCGAGCCTTGGCCTCCTCCTCGACCAACACGGGCTCAGGACGGAAGGCCACACAGCGCTCCGGGCCGCACTGAGCCTCCCTGCCCTCCGCATGGGCCAGTGTGGCAGCACGATGGACTGCCGCCCGAGTCGCCGGGCTGCAGCCCCCACTGTCACAGCAGACCTCGTGCTGCCTCCTGGTCGAGGGCAAGCCGTCCGTAGACCGGGATGTCCTCACCCAGCTTCCCCCAGGCCCCGTGCTCTGCCCTCAGCCCACAGGCCCAGGCCCTCACTCCTCCTCCAAGGGGGCGGTGGCCTCCTGGGGACAGGCAGCCCACCCTCTCCCTCGCCTGCCAGTGCCCTCCCAGCTTCGGCCTCTTCCCACGAGTAGCAGATGAACCTGAGCACCCAAAGGGCCGGACACAGCCCAGAGAGGGTGCGGGGGTTGGGGGGGCGCCCCGGGCGAAGCCGTGTTCCAAACACTCGTCTGGCTGCTGCGGGTCTTTCCCACAAACACGTCCCCCTCGGCTCTGGCACTGAGCTGCACTTTGCCGGGAATGGAAGCTGCTGTGCGGCCAGCCCCGGCGAACAGAGAGGCTGGGAAGGCGGTGGAGGCACCCCCTCCCCGCCCACGGCCCAGCACGAGGGGCCCCCTGGCAAGCCCTGTTCCCTGATCTCTCAAGGAACACAGCCTCGCTTCTGTCGCATCGCCCTCAACTTCCCAGCTGCCTGTGGTAAAAACAAGCCAGTCTGAGGTCTGAACCTGAGGCGGCTTCTCCTGATTTTGCCAGAGAACATAAGTGGTTACGAGTCAGCGTTTCACATCAGATGGTTTTCCTACCTCTGCAAGTAACGGCTGGAAAGTCAGTATGTCGATTTTCTGTTCCACACACTTTTTAAGTCTATCTGGTATTGGATACTGTGGGAGAAAACTCGGAAGCTGTCGTCTTGAGTTCCTTAAAAAAAAAATTCAGAAATTAAAACCGGTTCTTACTCGCCCAGACATTTTATACAAGACATTTTCACTTAGCCTTTCCTGTCTGAGAAAGACCAAAGTTCACTCAATCCAAAAATAACCGACAGAGAAACTGCTGGCCTAAGTCAGCAATTTGCCAACGTTTATTTTAGCTTCAGGGTCTCCCCGTCCACCAGCTGTCACTGTCCGCTGCTGTCCGCACAGTGGGGAACAGAGCGGCCTCATCTATAACAGGAGGAGGGGCCGGACGCCCAACCTCCCAGAACCAGTGAGTTTGAACAACTGTTCTCAAGCTTTGTTCCTGATGAGGGCGTGACCACCACCCACCATGGCCACATGCTGCAGGTTCAGTCCCCCCTGCCCAACGCTCTGCCTCTTCCGGTGTCACCAAGTCAGCCACCAGCAAGAGGAGCATCACTGCTGAGTGCCAAGTCTGACCGGCACCAGAAACGGTGGAAGATGAATGGCTGGGAGGAGAGAGACCGGGAAAGGAGAGGTGCTGAGGTGTCCAGTGAGGGGCGGGAGGTGCGCCCTCACGAGACAGGCTGTCCCCACACAGTGAGTGGGGGCAGGCACGAGGCACTGCTCGAAGGCCAACTCTGCTCACGTGTCTGAGCACCGAGCGGGGGAGTGCACCCTGCCTCCTGGTCCCACAAACCATCACCGTGTGTGTGGGTTCCCTTAGCTCAGCTCTGTGGCAGAAGCACCCCCAGGAAACCCCAAGGCCACAGCAGCACCGGGGGGCTGGCACCGAGACAGGACACCTCCCTGTGGGCTCGGGTGCGGGTGGACCAGAGCACCGTGGGAAGGTGTGCGAGAAGCAGGGGCATTCAGGGGAGCTATGTATTCACGGCCACCACGAGCAAGAGGAGGGGACAGCCCACCAACTCACCCACGGCCATGAAAGGCTGAGGACGCAGACCCCGTCTGCTCACGGCCTGGGGCGGCTGGAAACCTGGCTGAGGAGGTACTGCACCGTGCGGTCCTCAGCAGGATGGCCGGGCGAGCACAGGGACACTGTCTTCTTGGAGGGGAGCAAGCACAGGGCAGCCGCACCCCAGTGGGCCACATCGGCCTAAGGCAGATGCAGACGCTGGGGTTCCAAGCACGTCTGATCCGACCAGGACAGGCACTCTGTGTCACTAACTTCATGACAGGAAACATTGCTCGTTTCAGAGATGCTCCCACATGGTGACAATAACAGAGCAGGGTGTCAGTCTACTTCGCTCCTCTAGTTAAGCCAAATTATCCGAACAAGGGATGAACAGGACAGCCGGGGTCGGAAGCCTCAGCAGGGAGCCCTACCAGCCGGCTGCTCCCCTCGCTGCAGCCACACTACCTTCTGCTCCTAGAGCCGGGCCGCCCCCAGGGCACGTCCCTTCAGTGAGCCCAGACCCTCGCTGATTGATCATGGCTGACTGCTCAGTGCCAGAAAGCACACGTCGCAGACCTCGTAATCACGTGAAGGCGGATGTACTTTTACAAACGGGACTGAGGCTCAGAGATCCAATCTTCCTTCAGCCAGCATGTAGAAGTCCACAATACTTTACCTCACATGGTTCTGGGCACTGCCATTTGGAATTGAGGGTTCCCGGTGTTAGATAGCGTGTGTCCCCCAGCTAGCTCTGGGCAGTCCCCTACTAATCCGCCGTGACTGTGGCTGAGGTGAGCATCCAAGACGAGGCCGTGAACCACCCTCACGTTCCCACACACCAGATTTTTTGGCACCAAAAGTTAAATGTAAATCTGCTTTTCAGAGGTTTTTGACCTGTAGCATTCTTACGACACCCTAGCTAAAGTCTGGGTGGTCCCCAAGTCTCCCAGCCGCATGTCACTAGCAGACCGCAGTATTATTTTTCTTAAATTTCATTCTTCACAGGTGTCCCATCTTCAAATGGGCTTTGAGTGGCCCACTAACTCTGCCGGCTCACGAGTGCCACTCAGGTACTGTGGACAGCCCCAAAAGCCACGCCCACCCCGTCCCGTGGACCCCCACTGGCGGGTGCCACTGGCTCCTGTGTGGATGCGGGTGTCAGATAGGTGGGGCTGTTGGGAGTGCGAGGTGGTGGGAGCCCAGGACCAGGGTCCCCATGAGACCAGAGGGTGCGTAGCGGCCTGGGGTGTCGCAGGCCCCCCTGCCCAGCCCACCTCAGAGACGGGGCATGCGGGCTTCGTGCAAACACACCCGTCCCCAAATGCGATGACGGAGCGCGGCTGGCCCGTCCCCGAGCCGTGCCCACAGCCCGGCGCGTGCGCTCTGGTCTGGCTGTCTTTGCAGGGCACGGTACCTTTTCTGTGTGGTTACGACAACTGTCGTCGTTTTCGTGGGAGCCAGTGCCTGAGGACTTTTAGACTTCTTCCAGGAGAAGGGCTCTCGGACGGCTATGAGTGACTCCGGCCCGCTGATGACGCTCACGTCCAGGAACCGGCCGATGACGAAGCTGGAGAAGCAGAGCAGCAGCAGCTCCCTGCAGCGGCCAGGGCTCCTGGAGGACAGGGCGCGGTGCAGTCAGGCGTGGAGCAGACCGGCCCCGCGCGGTGGCCTCTGAGCTCACAGTGGCCGCCCTGAGTTTTCAATAATCCCTTTCACGGGGAAAACGGGCTCTCTATAGCAAGCAACGCAGTGTCTCCCCAAGACAAAAACCAAGCACGCAGAGCCACCCGTCTCGTCGTTCCCAAAGTCAAGGGCAACAGGAGAAACATTTTCAGTGTGCCCCAGTTTAAATTGGGGTGGCTGGACACGACCCCAAATGCACCTTTTGTTCTTGGCTGCCTGCCCAGCTCCTGCTGCTGCACCGACCCCGGCCACCGCACACACCTATGGCCTGCACTTGTCTCTATGTCAGCACGTTTAAAACGACTGTGTAAGGTGGCCGTGCCACATGGTGCTGACTGAAGGACTCTTAAGTGGTCCCCCCTGTGGTTTGATACTGATGGCCTGAAATAAGGCTGGGATTTACTTGGATCCATGTTTTTAAAATGATTTAGAATAAATGCAGGTAATAGACGAGACGGAAGAGAAAGCCTGTAGCCAAAATACCAACTGACAGGTGAGCAGCAGGCGGAGGCGGGGCTCTGGACAGAGGGGAGGAGGCACAGCCAGCGGGCGGCTGGCGTGTCTGGGCCTGGGGGTGTCTGGGCCGCCACAGGGGAGGGGCAGTGAGGGGCGGAAGGATATCAAGCAGAGCTGAGGGACGAAGGCAGGAGGACGTGGGCCGGCTCCAACAGAGTCCCCGCTGTCACTGAGAAGTCAGGGAGAAGGGGTGCGGGCAGCTGCCAGGCTTAGGAAGCCGTTGCCTCTGGAGAATAAACTCATTCAAGCCATATTCTCCACCAACGCTTTTTCTTACGATTTTGTTCCATCGAAGGAGCTACTGAGTACTGTTTATGACACCTAACCTAGAAGGACCATTCATGGAACCTAAACAGATAACTGTACAAATGTCCCCAAGGCAAAGTCTCCAAACCCTCTGGCCACGTACTTGGCATCACAAATGATCACAATCGCAACTTTTCCACCTGGAGGGATGAGCCCACCGGGTTCGGGCTCTGTCACCTGCTTTCTTGAGACACTCTGTTCTTTTTCCCCATTTTCTCCTTTACAGGAACTGTCATCTGGGAGATGAAATGTAAATCGCAAGTCAGCCCCAAAGGTGCAGTGGTTCTGACAGCGGCAGCACGCTGACGGAGCGCGTGCGCACGGGGCGCAGCGCCAGGTGGGGACGGTGAGCGTGCCAGAAGCACGTCCAGGTGCTCCTGCTTCTCTCGCAGCCCTGGAACCTCAGAGAAGGTCCAGAACCCAGGAGCTCACAGCACCAGGGGCCATGGTGGCCGGACTGTTCCGGCCGCTCGGCCCCAGCCCAGGCCCCGCTGCCCCCAGCCCCCCGGAGCTCACAGGCTGCTGACCTACGGCGGCAATGGCTGAGACACCTACCTGGGCAGACCT
>NW_011892705.1:8119-8693 GCF_000151845.1 Pteropus vampyrus
AGTCCCCCACACTGCTGAGACATCAGGACGAACCCACCAGCCTAAGCGCCCCCGGTCCCCTGACTAGCGGTGGAGCACAGCACAGCGCAGACCGATCTCCTGTCCGCAGAGAGGACCGGCCGGGGCAGTCACGCATCTGGCTGGTGGGGTCTCAGGATCCCTGCTGCGTTCAGATATTCCCCACATTCTTGTTACAAAATCTCAAAGTGGTATTACTGACAGCTGCACGCGAACAAGCGCGGCGGCAGACCTCCACCTCTGCGGCGTGCACACACACGCGCTGGACAGTCCCACTGGCGTGCGAGCATCTTACTCTGCCGGCTCTGTCCAGACAGTGCGAGTGCCCCTCCCCGTGAGGGACACACAGGGTGTCTGGAGACAAAAGCGAGTGCCCCGAGACCTGCCGGCTGGGCAGCTCCGTCTGCCTTGGCTCAGGTAGGGGCACTCAGTGCCCCTGCCAGCCCCTTGGCGTGCCCGGTAGCTGTGCTGTGCCTTGTGCCACGGCCTGTGGGATGCAAGGTGGCCCCGGGCCCCCAGTGGCAGGGCAGGTGGGAAAGTTGGAAGGTCCAGTGAC
>NW_011892706.1:0-2237 GCF_000151845.1 Pteropus vampyrus
AACAAAGAAGCTGCCTCTCACAGCTGGAGCTCCCAGCAGGAGGAGGGGGAGGGGTGAAGGTGTGACAGGTTTCCTGAACAGCTCTGCCTGGGAGAGCTGTGAGCTCCACACAGCAGCAGTGCCCAGGGATCAGGGCAGAAAGCAGAGAAGTGAGGATTGTAGAAAAGTGGGGATGGCAGAGAAACAACTGTTGATTATTACCATCTGTGGTTGCAAAAACAAGGCTGAACAGCAGCCCCCACCCCCAACCCAGAAAGCCCCTCCCCTCATACCCTCCGAGCCGGAACACTACGGAGCCCCAGGGGAATTTGAGCAAGTGCTACTGAAACTGTCACTAATACTGACAGGGTCTGAGACTGAGGGTAGCAAGCATAATTAAATATTTATAAGAAAAGAAAAAGCATTATTAAGACTTTATATAAAGCAGGGATCCAAGAGGCTTAGATGCCACCTACTGGAAACTAAAAGAAAAATGCCTTTTTTTGCAATAGGTTAAAAAGAGACCTTTATATAATAAATCTTCTTCCTGAAAAAAAGTAGAATACACTTCCATTAATGCCCAGGTAGAGAAATAGTCCATTAAATACCATGAACAACCAGGTGACAAGGCAGCTCAGAAAGAAAGAGAAAAATTTCCAGAAAATAAGCTTAAAGACAGAGAATATGAAACTTAAATGATAGTGAATTCAGGATGGTACTTCTGAAAAAACTCAGTGAGATCCAAAATAATATCAACAATTTCAGGAATTGAAAAAAAACAACTAGATCAGCAGAATGAGTTCTTTAGCAAGGAGATTGAAACTCTCAAAAAGAGCAAAATAGAACTTCTGGATATTAAGAACACACTGAAAGAGATGAAAAATGAAAGCGCAAGATTGGGAAATAGAGTCGACCAAATGGAGGAAAGGATCAGTGATATCGAAGACAGAAATCTAGAAATAGAAGGAAGAAGAGAGAAACCGAAGAATGAAAAATAATGAAAGAGAAATACCAGAACTAGCTGATACAATCAGGAAAGGAAACGAGCATAGTAGGCATTCTCGAAGGGGAGGAAAAGTTGCAGGGATTAGAAAGCATTTTCAGACAAATAGTTGACAAGAATTTCCCAAATTTAAGGAATGAACTGGAGCTTGGAATTCAGGCAGTCAACAGAACACCCAATTATCTTAACCCAGAAATGCCTTCTCCAAGACACATTGTATTAAAATTATCAAAAATCAACAACAACGAATTCTCAAGGCAGCCAGGAAAAAGAAGATGGTAACCTATAAAGGGAAACCCGTTAGATAATTGTCGGACTTCTCAGCACAAACCTTACAAGCCAGAAAGGAGTGGAATCAAATATTCAAACTATTAACTGAAAGAAACTACCAGCCAAGAATAATGTATCCAGCTAAACTCTTTTTTAGATATGAAGGTGAAATAAAGACCTTTCCAGACATACAAAAATTGAGGGAATTCTCCACTACAAGGCACTACAGGAAATACTGAAAGGTATCAGCTCAAAATGACAAAAAAATACATAACTATAAGTAAGGCGACTAACAGGCAGATAGAAGCAGAGGAGTGCAACCCTTATTAAGAACAGGGCATTATAAGCTTAAACAATAAGAAGAGATTTGCTATAGCAAGATAGTAATGAACGTTCAGCATACATAGGGACAAATTGAGACAATGATAACAGAAAAGGGGAGGATTGAAAGATCCAGATTTGCAAAGAGGAATGGAGATGAGGCACACACAGAAGAAGATGGACTATTCTCTCTATATATCTATCCTGTACATATTCGTAATGGTAACCACACATCAAAGATTCAGAAGTGAAGTATATAACATAAAACAAGAAAGATCAGAGGAAAAATCCACAAACCCAACCAAAACAAACAAACAAACAAACAAAAGAAAAACAGGCACACAAGGACAAGGAAGCAATGGAAACACCAAGCTACCAGAAAGCAAAACATAAAATGGCTATAGGAAAACCTCATATTTCAATACTCACCCTAAATGTAAATGGACTGAACTCATCGATAAAAAGCACAGAGTTGCAGAATGGATCAAAAAACAAAGCCCAACCATATGCTGCTTCCGAGATTCCGAGATGGACACATCTCGGTTCCAAAGACAAATATAGATTCAAAATGAAAGGGTGGAAAATAACATTTCAAGCAAATGGCATTCAGAGAAAAGCGGGAGTAGTCGTACTAATGTCGGATGAAATAGACTTCAAAATCAAA
>NW_011892706.1:3242-5719 GCF_000151845.1 Pteropus vampyrus
TGTGTGTGTGTGTGTGTGTGTGTGTGTGTATCAAACAAACAAAAAAAACAATTTGGGGCAGGGTGGTCCACAGCCTCCTGTTGTGTGGCTTTCTCAATCACTTTTTCTGCTTTCATCTCCACCAGTCAGGATCCCTGACTTCTAGTCGTGTTATATGGAGCAACTGAGCTCACCCCAGCTTGCCTCCCAAATGTGCACATCCAAACATAGCGACGTTTCTAGATCTTGGGCCTTTCCTTTTAATTGTATCTCCTTACTCTCCTTAGAACGAAGTGGTGGTTAAAATGTTGTTTTCCCTGATGTATAAAACTTGGTCCATACTACACATAATATTTTACGGCTTGCTTTCCTCCTTAGTAATACAGTGTGAACACCCTTTTAAGCCAACAAAAATTTTTCTCAGTATCATTTCTAATGGCTGTAGAGCATTTTATCCTGAGATGTGCCATGATTTATTTATCTAAATTCTGTTTATTGAACTCATCAATTGTTTTGAAATTTTTACTACTAATAATGTGGTAATTATTCTTATATATGCCACAGAATCCCCAGAGATCATAACTTCTGAGGGATGTCCTGGTAGGATCCAGTAACAGGAGAGGATCTAGTTAATTATATCTGTTCTGCTTATTGAATGAATATCCATCCTCTCCCTCATATTATTTACCATCATTTTGATCATATATTAAATTATTACATATGTATTTAGATCTGCACCTGGGCTTTCTCACTTCAATCTGCCCATTCTTGTGTCATAACTGAAATGTTTGATTATATACATTTGAATCCTGAAGTACAGTTTACTTTTCCTCATTATTCTGTAGGCCATTCTCATTCTGTTCTTTGGCTAACATGGGAGTCATTTTATCAAGCCTCTCTCCCACTTCCCAATTAATTTTTAAGTTTGGCTTGAAATTGTATTCAATGTATAAATTAATTTGAGATTTTATTAGCCATGTATGAATGCAGAACCTGGAAATTTAGCATTTTAAAACAATGCATATACATATATATCCATCTCCTACCCTTTCTGAGGGTCAGGGATCTAGGAATGGCTTTGCTGAGTGATTCTGGCTCAGAGTCCCTGGTGGGTTTCAGTGCAGCTGTTGGCCAGGGTTGCAGCCTCACCTGACCAGATCCTCTGCCAACTTTGCTCATGTGACTGCTGGCAGAGGCTTTAGTTCCTCACCATGTGGGTCTTACAACATGGTTTCCCCAGAGTGAGTGATGAAGGGAGGAGAGAGAACCCAAAACGGAAGCAGAAATGTCTTTTATCACCTAATCACAAAAGTGACAGATCATCACTTCTGGCATATTCCATTGATCGCACAGACCAGCCCTGATAAGTGTGAGAGGGGCCACACAGGGCCATGAATGCCAGGAGGCAGGGATCATCAGAGCCACCTTGGATGCTTACTAACACAGAAACGAACTGCACACTTTTCAGTATTAGATCTTTCTGACTGTGAATGTGTTATGTTCCTATACCAATTTAAATCCTAAATATGTTCTCTTCAGTGAATATTTTTACTTTTCTTCATACAGGTCCCCACATTGTTTGTTAAATTCATTCCCAGTATTTCATATCTGGTTCTGATATGAACGAGATCTTTTTTACATTGTATTTTCTAAGCAGTTACTTGTTGCAGTCATACAGGGACACCATTGATTTTTAAGGCCATGATTTTTTCAGTAGAGCTTAACTGGTGATAAGGCAGAAACTGCTCTAGACTTTCGCTAAGCCCTTAGATAACAAAACTGAGACCAGGTGAGATCCTAAATGTGCTCTTGGGAGCAGTTTCTCCAAGTGACTATGTGCTGGGGACGTGGGTGAAATATAAAAAGAGTTCTCCTATAGCTGATCCTTATGTGGCTGTGGTGAGGCATTCCCAAAGCCAAGATGATGGGGTTCTTTGGACATCACTTAGCTCTGCCTTTGAGGGAGCCTATGGTCAGGGCACGAGGGAACAGCCAGGGCAGGTGACCTATGGCAGGGCTATCAGTCCACCTAGTACCCCACGGATGCAGCCCATATGCCCATGACTCCCAGGTCCATGTTTCCAGCAACCTCTCCCTAGAGTCCTGTCCTGGACACCTCCTCAGCATTTGCACAGGCTCTAATTAATTCCTCTACGAAAGTTCCTTCATTCATTTTCTTTTCCAATAGGTATTTTTCTAGCACCTACTGCATGCCAAGCAATGTTCTAAGCCCTGAGGACATCAGTGAAACACCTGTGTCCTTGTGGTGCTTGTTCTCTACTAAGGAGAGAGAAAAATGCAACAAATAAGTAAAATGCCTGATGTGTCTGTGGAAAGCCAAGGAGGAGGATGGTGATGGTGAGGGAAGGAGCGTGGTGGGAGGGGCTATCTTAGGAGGCAGAGGTAGGCGGGGTGCAGAGGGGTAGCGATACAGATGATCAAGGGCTTTATGGGTCCCTGTAAAGACTTGGGCTTGGACTCTCAATAAAATAGGAGCC
>NW_011892707.1:0-687 GCF_000151845.1 Pteropus vampyrus
GTCGACATCCTGCCTCCTTTGCACCCATCGTGGCGGAGTCCGCCTGACGCTCCGTGGGGTCCCACGTTCCTTTTGCGCCCTAGGAAGCCGGTTCGCACTCCTCGCTGAGCGCACGCGGTACCACGACACCACGCGGCGCGGCGTCTGACGCCTCGCTGCCTTCCTCCGCTGCTACGCGTCCCTCCCCGCTGCGGACGCCGTTCTCGTTCTCGGAACCATGTTCATTGTGCGGGAAATTTTGAAAGACCGATGATTGCGTTTGATGAGTAATTTAATCTGTTGAGAAGACGGAGGAGTCCGGCTTCCGCCAGTAACGATGACATTGATCGTAACTCCGAGCGCGATGGCAGCCGGCGCCCCAGGCCTCAGCCCCGTTTCACAGAGCAGCCGTCAGGCTCCTATTGCTCAACGGACTTTCTCGAGGCCACGCTGCTGGGAGAGCCCCGCCTGGGGTCTGCATGGCTCCTGTCACGGTCCCCGACTCCTGCACATGTGCCAGACACCGGGCAAAACCAAAGGAAATGTCCTTCTTTTGAAAAAAACCACTTAGGTTCTGGGGCAGTTTTTCTTCTCCCTTCTCTAAATCGTCTGTGGATTGAAGACTTATCAAGGCGAGGGCAAATGGGTTGGACACGAGAAAAGCTGGCTAGCTTAAAACCAAGTTCATTTCGAATCCGTGGTATGTTT
>NW_011892707.1:1927-4315 GCF_000151845.1 Pteropus vampyrus
AAACAGGGTAGGGGGAGACCCGGAGAGCTTCTGAGCCATTCACAATTCGTTGCTCGGAACTTAAGACGGTCTGGGAGCTGGGCGCACGGCAGTGCCGGGGAGTTCTGCTCGGCCTCATTGGGTATAAGATTGAGACCGCGCTTGGTCCTGACGCTGAGGACATGCGACATTCTCTCCAAGCCATGTCAACATCGGGGACATCCATTCAGGCGTCTGGTAGAAAGGTCTTAGGGATAAAACACTATTTTCGTTATGTCTGAGTTGGAATATGTTGTGCCTGGCACCATATGTATCTGAAAACTGTTCGTATTTGCGGAAACAGTTGAAAATCTCTAAAAAAAATAAAAGTAGACGGATGAGAATACGAACTCATGCCTCGTGTGTATTTATGAAGCCCAAAGAATTATTGTCTTTCCTTGATGTTGGTTATTGAAATAATTGTTCAAATTTCTGAGGACATTATCTTTTTTTGTTTTTTTAGTTTAAGGGCTCTGATAATGTCTGCATGTTCTTTGTCTTTGTACTGTTTGTGGGGGCACAGTTGGGTGGTTTTCCCCACCCTGGCTCTTGAAATACTCACTGAAATGCCAAAACTTTTGTATGCAGATGCAAACCAAGGACTCTGTCTCCCTGTAGCTTCAGAGAGAGGGTGTGTCGCATTCCGCACCTACCCCCCTGCCTCCCATGGGGCAGATGTCAGACAGACCTTGCCGGCCACGGGGCTTCTCATCTACCAAAAAGGACTTGCCACCGAGGGGAGAGACGGGTTAAGACGAAAGCGCAGATGCTCTCTCTCATTCACAGCCTGAACAGTGTCACACGATTTGTGACATTTGGCCACAGCGGACAGAATTTGGAGAGTGAGCGAGGTCAGGTGGGCGTCTTGGGAGAAAAACACAGAGAAATACTATAAAATATGGGCAGTTAAGCGGAAAAATCAGCATCTGCCAGCTTTCTGTTTTCCTTCTTGTTTTTTTGGATTCACAGGAAATCGTGTGTGTGCACACGTGTGTGTGAGTGAGTGAGTGTGTGTGTGTGCGCGTGTGCGACTTGAGCTCTGGAGATGAGCGAGGAGGCAGAGCACAAGCAGGACCCTCAGAAGGGGAGTCGAGGGGACAGACCCACTAAACCGAGCGCCCCTCAGAGAGGGCAGGTGCGCACGGCACGGGCCGTGACTCCAGGTGAAAAGCGTTCGGAGTTTTGTGTTTTCCCTTGGAGCTGGCATACTATAGACAGAGCAGGTGCCACCAGAGGGGGCGCACAGACAGCTCAGCCTCTTGCTCCACGTGGCTTCGGCGCAGAGACCCCCTGGACGCGGCCTTGGACGGCAGCAGGCTCCGAAACTGAGTGTGCGGGGAAGCGACAGGGCCGGCTGCACGAGAAGCCAGCCCCTCCTGACGCAGAGCGCGCACAGGTGTCCCCTCCAGGGCTCGACACTTCCTCCTCGTCTTTCGGTCTTTGGGTCTTTGTTTTCTTAAAAACATCCTGACATTCCAGAGTCTAACGTGAACTCGGCGGCGTTCGACCTGCTTCGAGGCTGGTTTCTGCCCCGTTCCCGGAAGGGCCCCTGAGAGGGCTCTGGGCGGGGGGGGGCGTGCCTCAGGGATCGACCCTCTAGGAGGATGGAGAGGAAATGGGACTGGGGAGGGGATGGCGTGAATTGCGATGGAAGCTGGACAAAGCCTCAGCCACCCCCGCGGGCGGGTTGGAGCACGGGGCGAGACAGTGGTCTGAGGTTGGAGCAAAGTGACCAGGCCCCTGTCCCCCGCAGGGACCGGGCACCTGCACCGCGGCGGCGGTCCCAAGGCCACAACAGGTGCTCGTCATCAGCGCCGCCCTTGCCCACTCCAGAGCTCCTCGTCCCCGGCCAGTACATCTGCCGGCCTGTGGCTGGCCTGGTGGTGTCACCCAGACCATTGGACCTGAGGGTGTCTGCCCTGACCCCATGCCTTTCCTGGGTAGGGCCGGGTGCTTGCCTTCACGCCTGGGCAAGGGGGCACCAAGAGGCACCAGCTAGGTCAGTGGGGGCCACGCACGCTCCTTCCCGCTGCCTCGTGTCACAGCAGACTGACGTCTTCCTGGGGGCCAGGTCAGCTCCCCTGCCAGGATGATGGCCCTCTCCCAAGACGTGCTCATCTCTGTGCACAAGGACCCTGAGGTGCCCAGGTGGCGGCCACAGGTTAGAACCCAACGGGTATGCCTCCTCTGGGGACCAAGACCCTAACCTCGCAGAGTGCAGAGGCCTGGGAGGGGGAGCGCCCAGCCTCCTGGTTAGTCGCCGGGGCAGATGGCCCCAGAAGCCCCTCTCCTCCCGCTGCTTGGTTGTGACCCATGAGTTCTCCAGCGAGGAGCTCTCCACTGGGGACAGGCGCCGTGTGAGGGCATTTG
>NW_011892707.1:6350-7156 GCF_000151845.1 Pteropus vampyrus
AGGCGTGCGCCTCGTCCCGGGGCTGCTCTACCAAAGCTCCGGGAACCGATGTCCCTCCCTCGCGTCTGCCGGCCAGCTGTCAGAAATCAGGGCGTCAGCGGCGTCGGGCCCGTCTGGAGGATCAGAGAAAGAATCCGCTTCGGGCCTCTCTCCCGGCTGCTGGTGGCCGCCGGCAAGCCTTGCCATCCCTTTGTAAAAACATACACTTCGTTTCAAAAGCTCCTAACCGCCGGAGCCCGGCGGGTCTGCACGGCAGAGCCAGCGGCCCGAGCTCAGGAGGACAGCATGCACACAGAGCTGGCCGTCGCGGTGCGGCCCGAGGGGTGCCGCGGACGCTCAGGCTGCTCCTAGCAAGGAGCCGGGATTGATGGGGGGGTGCGTCCCCCCCAGATGCGTGGACTGGGCCCACAGCACCCACGACTGAACTCTGGGCCCTGGTGCGAACCAGTACTGTTATAGGGGTCAGTGTTTGCGGCCACCATGCGCACGTCTGTACCAGGAGACCTTTCCCCTCGAAGGCCCTTTCCAGAACATCATGCCTCTCACGTGAGCTCTCGCCTGAGCTTTGCGGGGCCCAGGGACCCAGCGGGCAGGAGCCCGAGTTCCCTCCAGGGGAAGGCTCAGGGCCCGACTTATGTAAAGGACAAGATGTGACTTGTTCAGGGTCATGAGGTGATGGAGGGAAGGTGCCCGGGCGGAGGTCCTGGCTCTGGGCCCTGTCGCTCATCGTATTCTTAAGGGTCCTCGGGCTCCTGGCAAACGAAGCCGCTGGGGACAGAACAAGGTCAGCCGTCATTTGTATTCCC
>NW_011892708.1:0-1242 GCF_000151845.1 Pteropus vampyrus
ACCTCAATTTATTCATGAAAAATATATCAGACCAAAGGAAATTGAGGAGTATTTGACAAAACAAAACACCAATACTCTTCAGCATGATTGTGAATTGCACATTGAAGAAAACATAGGTATAATGGGCGGTATTTGGATTACTCTAAAAATTTAAATATGGCCTGTGGATTAAATAATAGTGCATCAGAGTTTATTCCTGTGTTTCATAGTTGTGTTATGTTTGTGTAAGAACTATCTTTGCTTTTAAGAAATAAACAGAAGAATCTAGGGGTAAAGGGGCATGGCAATCCAACTTATCCTCAATTATTTAGGCAAAATATATAAATACTACAATAAATAAATATAGTCATAGATGTGTATACGTACGTTGTATATGTGTATATACACATAGACATACATGCATATGGGTAAACACATCTTATACGTGGATACATACATACACACACAGATAGAGCAAATACGACAAAATCTCAATGATTCATAAAGGAAATACTTGTACCAAATGTACCCAATTGGGTTAAGAGTATACTTGTATTTCCTTCCAGTAACTGTTCCATAAATTTGATGTAGTATAAAAATAAAAAGTTATCCATTATCCCTAATACACAAGGTCTGTGAGAATTGGTGCACACCTGCCTCTTCACCTCTTCCTTACATAGCGATGACTCTCATCCTGAAGTCCAGACATCTGCCTTTTCATCTCTCAAGTTCACCAGGCTGAGTCCTGCCACCAAGCCCCACATGAGCGACGCCCTCCCCGTGACACTGCCTTCCACTCACTCCCACTTTCACCCCTGCTAGTTAAGGTCTCCAGCACCAAGCTCTCGGGGGATTAGAGGGCCAGGCTCAACACTTCCATAGCCATGATTAAAAGTATTCTTTGCATCCAACTATTTTTGTGATCTGATATCATCTTGTCTCTTGATATATTTCTGCTGATGAAAATATGCTAGTTCAAGGATTATCAAAGTTTTAGAAAGATTAGTTATCTTGGCCATAGTTGACATCTCTTCTTCATGAAAAATTGGAAAACTACAGGAAAAGAAAAGTAGGCCAACAGTTCATCATTTAGTGTTGGCTATTGTTAACTTGTTTTTATTTCGTTTGTTTTGTTTCATTTTGTCTTTGTTTTGTTTTTGTTTTTTTTTTTTTGTTTTTTTGGTTTTTTTGTTTTTGTTTTTTTTTTGCTAATAGAGAGAAAGGAAGAGAAAGAAGGTGAAAGAAAGGGGGAGAGTGGCCCAG
>NW_011892708.1:2576-3001 GCF_000151845.1 Pteropus vampyrus
TTTAGTGTTGGCTATTGTTAACTTGTTTTTTTTTTGCTAATAGAGAGAAAGGAAGAGAAAGAAGGTGAAAGAAAGGGGGAGAGTGGCCCAGTCATCACACTATATGAACGACATCATGCCACACTCTTCTTTGCTGATTATGCAACTAGACAATATTTACAGGCCACCCCGCCAACTTCCTGCATCGGGTCGAAATATTATCTTTTCATTTTTGGTTTAAATATTGCTGGAAAAACCTCCACGGAGTGTTTTCCTCTTTGCAGGCCACGCAAACCATGGTCTCTTCATTATAATCCAAGAGGGAGCCATGTGTCTTGGACTCTTCTCACCCAGCACAGCCCCGCAGCAGCAGAATCTAACAGGCCCCCTTAATTATTTAATAGTCACAGAGGCAGATTTCTCTTAAGAAGTGAGCTGGAGCCCAG
>NW_011892708.1:4002-6417 GCF_000151845.1 Pteropus vampyrus
ATCAAGGGAGGAATCCCACAGACTTTCAGAGAGTGGGGACAAGCGCTCCAGTCTAGTGATGGCAAAAGGCAGCAAAGCTGCCACCAGATCTTGACTGCACCCTTGGCAGACATTATTAATCGATCCTTGTTTCTCTTTGAAATCAGATGTGAAAGCTCTCCTTCAAGGTGTGCTTGAAAATCCTGGAGCCGCAGCATGAGAGAGAGAAGAAATGTTTTGGAATCAGTCAAATCTGGGTTAAAACTCGGCCTCTGCAATTATGGGATGCATAACCTTGGGCAAGACAATCCAACTCTCTTTCTTCATCTAATTCCCGCATGATAATTAAGTGAAAACAGACAGGTAAATTCAGCTTTAGACACTGCTGGTAGGATGGAAAATGATGCAGCCACTTTGGAAGACAGTTTCTTTGAAAGTTGAACGCAAGTTTACCATATGCCCTAGCAATTCTACTTTTAAGTACCTACTCGAGAGAAATGAGAACATATATTCATACGAAAACTCATATGTGATATGTGAATGTTTATAGCAGCAGTATTCATAACAGACAGAGAGTGGAAATAAACCAAATCCCCATCAACCGATGCCTTGATAAATAAAATGTGGTCTCTCCATATAATGAAATTTTATTCAGAAATAAAAATATGGATATATAACATAACATAGATGAACCTCAAAAGTTAAGTAAAAAAAGCTAGATACAAAACACTACATATTGTGTGATTTCATTTATCCACAAGGCAAGAAAAGGCAAATTATAGACAGAAAATAGGTTACCGGTTGACTGGGGCTAGGGATGGGAACAAGGATTAACTGAAAATAAGCTTCAGGGATATTTTTAGGGTGATGGAAATACTATAACATTCCATTGTGGTGACGATTGCATGATTCTATAGATTTACTAAAAATCATTCAATTGGACACTTAAAATAAGTATATATGAAATTATATATACAATGTCTCAATGAAACTGTTTGAAAAAGGTCTAGGAAGTTTTATTAGCATGGAGCCTGGGCCTGTGGGATACATACAAAGTTGTTATTCCAATTCTCCCCTTCCAAAAGGTCTTCTCAGACTAATTTTTTCCTCCAACATGAATGGCTTTCTACATAATTCTATTAGTTCTTTCTTGGCAATGAAAACCATCTTGCCTCACGGCATTGCTTGTGGTTTGATATTGCATCATTTAACTTTTGGTAGACATATTTTAATACTCCAATAAAATGTAAATTTCTCCAAGGATAAGGGTCATCTCCTATTTCCTATCGCATTCTCATCACATTGCATCTAACTAGGATGTTAATGGCAGGTAGCCTTCGGTTGGGCCACTGGCACAAAATCCAAATTTCACTATTTATTAATGAATTATTCGCTTCGACCCTAAAAAAGAAGAAGAAGGAAAAAGAATTTCTTGCCAAATGTGTTTTCTGATTGAGAAAGGAAAGTAATCATTATAGTGGCTACTTTCAAGGGTGAGTACTTTTTAGAAAACAGAGCAGCATAAAAGCGAGATCAATTTAGAGATGCTGATTCAGGCTCAGCGTGGCTAATTAATTTACACCGCCTTGATCACTGCAGACACATCTAAATTTTAGATTATTTTTATCTTGGCAAAGAAGCTCTTACTCAAGCCAGCTTTTTGTTGCTAAGCATTCAACAAAACAGGCATTAAAAGAACTGGAGGAAAAAAATTAAAGCTACCGCACAGTGTTTTTTCTTTTATGACAAATTGATGTCTTTTAAAATAATCTACACAGTAGCATTTTATGTGAGAACAACACTTAAGACAATTCAATTAATTGATGTGTGAGTTAAGATCAGCCAACGCACTCACTGTGTTTCATCTAAACAGGAAAAGGGAGTTGGAACCGCTTTCTAGACTCTCTCGTGTGAACACTGCTTTGAACTCACGAAGTGCTGCTCAAAGTTTAATGCTAGTTTCAGGCAAACATTAAAGATAATGCTTCAGAATTTTGAAGTTTTGTTCTACAATGAAAGGAAGATGAGAGCGAGCAAGATGCCTGCTATTGTGCCTATCTGCGTCCTCTTCCGCTTATTCTGAAGATGAGGCCTCACTTTTCCTTCAAGAACGCAAGGATGATCCAGATACCCTTCTCTCGAATTCGCAATTGTTAATATTGAACACTTCAACATTCTCTCTTTCTCACTCTTACTCTCTCAATGTGTGTGTGCATGTACACTTATGTGCCTGTGTGTGTCTAGATACAAATAGTTTTCCGTATCATTTGAAAATGAGTCACAGCTATCATGATCTTTCTTACCAAAGACCTCAGGATGTATCTTCTAAGAGAAAGGACTTTCTGCTGTGTAACCATAACAGAATCATCAAAATCAAAAACTTTAAACGTTTGGTACAATATCATTATCTAATTATAGTTCATATTTAAATTTAGA
>NW_011892709.1:0-311 GCF_000151845.1 Pteropus vampyrus
CAAACAAAACACAGGACCTGCTTTCTTGGAGCTTACAGTTCAGTGATGAGATGAGGTGGGGGGAGGGCAGACAGTGAGGAAACAGCAAAAGCTGGGAGGGGACGAGTGCCACAAAGAGCGTTAGGCAGGGCAGGGTCATCCGGAGCACCGGGAGTGGGGCAGGGTCGTGATTTGCAGGGAATGGTCTGGCAGAGGCACCGGGTATCTGGGATGAGAGTGTCCTAAGCAGAGGCCGCCCGGTGCAGGGCCTGCAAGGCGGGGCAAGCCTGGCAAGGTGCGGGCTTAGCCGGAGGCCCCTGTGGCCGCCTTGG
>NW_011892709.1:1351-5800 GCF_000151845.1 Pteropus vampyrus
TAGCAGCAAACAAAACACAGGACCTGCTTTCTTGGAGCTTACAGTTCAGTGATGAGATGAGGTGGGGGGAGGGCAGACAGTGAGGAAACAGCAAACGCTGGGAGGGGACGAGTGCCACAAAGAGCATTAGGCAGGGCAGGGTCATCCGGAGCACCGGGAGTGGGGCAGGGTCGTGATTTGCAGGGAATGGTCCGGCAGAGGCACCGGGTTATCTGGGATGAGAGTGTTCTAGGCAGAGGCCGCCCGGTGCAGGGCCTGCAAGGCGGGGCAAGCCTGGCAAGGTGCGGGCTTAGCCGGAGGCCCCTGTGGCCGCCTTGGAGTGGGCTGGGGGGGAGGGGGGAGGTGAGGTCAGTCTTAGGAGGAGCTGAGGGAGCAGACTGTGTGGGCTCTCGGGGTCACTGTAAGGCATGTGGCTTTTGTTTGGAGTGAAATGGCAGCCACTGACAGATTTAAGCAGAGCACAGACATGATCTGACTTTTACCTCAAAAGGATCTTTCTAGCTCTGGTGCTAAGAACAGACCAAAGAGGCCAAGGAGATATTGAAGGCCAAGATCAGGAGTCAGCAAACAATATCCTGCAGGCCAAATCCCCAAATCCGGCAATGGGTCTCTTTTTGTAAGTGAAGTTTTACTGGAATGTAGCCACACCCGCTCATTTATATATTGTCCATGGCTGTTTGGCAGAGTCAGATTGTGACAAAGACCACATGGCCTGCAGAGCCGAAAATATTTACTATCTGGCTCTTGAAGAAAAGTTCGCCAACTCCTGGCCTAGGAAACGGAGTGCAGGGTGAGAGGGGACTGGATTCTGACTGCATTTCCCAGGTAGCAGCGTGGACAGGCTGGGTAAGCTCTGGCCCTGGGGTGGACGGATGAGTGATTTGGTTTCCAGCTGCTTGATGGGAGGACTTGTTTTCAGCAGCTGCTTCTTTCCGGCTAAGTGCAGGTCATCAGATCCTACAGGCAGCCCAGCCTGGGGCCGGCCCCTGTGAGGGACTGTCTTCTTGCTGCGAGAGCTCTGTTGTAGGTTTGGAGGGCGGCCTTCAGCCTCTCTGTGTGAAGCCCATCGGTGCTCCCCTGGGCCCTCCCAGGAAGTCTAAGACAGTCAGCCCGGCACAGGAGGTCATCACCATGTGGCCTCATCTCCTGCTGCCCTTGCCCCATGCAGCTCGGGCTGCCTGCGGCACCCACATGCATGACATGATCCAATGGAGACCCGTTGTGGGTCCCACCATGGGCTCCCACCCCATCACTACATAATGACAGTGGGTTAGGCACTGCCTTTCCCCAGGATGCCATGCGCACCGGTCGTGGGCAGAGCATGGTACAGAGCAGTGGCCATAAAATGGGTTTTCTGAAAGCGTGACAAGCTTCGAAAAATTGTTTTCTCTTGAAACCAGGCCCAGGGTGCCAAACACATCCTGCTCCCATACGCGAGCCCCCCAGTACCTGAGGCTCGCTAAGGAGCCGCTGAGCCGATAGAGGAGGGCACTGTCTGGGTGTGCCCCCGGCTCGCCACGCTGTCAGCCCATCTCCAGGCCATAAGCAAGGTGGCTGGTCACAGGGGTACGTCAGCTCCAAGGAGAGATGGGACCTCGGTCATGCTGGGTCCACGCCACTGAAGCCCACGGTAGGTACTCAGTGAAGAACATTTGTGGGTTAAGGGACTGACAACCAGGCCATAGCATCTGACCCCAATGGTCACCCAGAATCCTCTTGAAAAGCCCCCTAAGAGAAATTCGGTGAGATCTTTCATCTCTACGAATGCCGTTGGGACTCGAGCAGTGGAATGAGCCAGGGAGCTTCAGAAAACACCAGGGACCCACCCAGTCACCCCGATTTAACTGTGCTGTACCGGGCCCAGACACTGGGGCTTTTCAAATGCTCTCGAGGCGTTTAGAAATGTGAGGCCAAGTGGAGGGCCACAGGGTGAGGCTGGGTCAGCCCGGGGCCTCCAGCTGGAGAACCCTTCACGGTTTCAGACTCCACGCTTCCAAAAAGGCTGTGCCTCTGCCCCAGGCACCTGAGGGCAGGTCCTGTGGGCCTCTCTGGCTGATTCTAGCCGACTGACTTCCACATCTCCTAGTTGGTCATTCCACAAAAGCCGTGGCTCTACCAGACCGTGGAACATCAAGTCCATCTGCTTGGAGGAGCAAGGACCTGCCCTGAAGGCTATGCTGAGCAGGCCCTGTCGCCTCTGGCAATGGGAGAATGAGGCCTCTCTGCTCCTTGGGGTTGGCATCGCCGTGCCTCGTCTGCGTGCTGTTCCTGGCCAAGATTCAGGGATGTGCTTACTCTAAGGGAGATAAAGTGAGGCTGGTTGTCAATCAGCCAAGTGGTTTGCTGAGAAAGTGCTGCGTGCCGAAACAGGAGACACTCGCAAGGCATGGTTTTGGGTTTCCAGCTGTTCGTGGATTTGAGGTCAATAACTTAAACGTTAAGTATCCTCCAAAGGGCTTGTTAGTTACGGGGTTCTGATCCTTCTGGCAGGCCTCTGAGCCCTATCGGTAATAACACAGAACAGGGAATAAGAGTACCAATGAGAAAGTAGAGGCAGGCTGGCAAGAGCATGTGCCGGGGTCAGGCAGAGGTAGGATGCAATGCCGGTATTGCTGACTCGCTGTGCAAGTCCAGGTAAGTGACTTAACCACCCTGAGCCTCAGAAAAGCTCAACTGCAAGATGAGCATATGCCTACCTTTCCTCAGGGAGGCTCTTAAGGTGAGATAATGAATCTATGGAACATGCTTGGTACAACCTAAAGCACAGAAGGTGTCCCAACGACGGGAGCCAGGCAGCCTGCCTTCTGTCAATGGTAGGGCGCCAGGGAGCCTGACCCCTCACTCTGTGCCCCTGTTCCTTCCTGACACGGGGCCCACACAATGCTGTCCCCTGCCTGAAACAAGTTCTCACCTCCTCATCCAGTGTGCTCCAGTGAACCCTTCCACTGTGAGCTCATACCACTGGCTCGGGGACGCCTTCCCTGACCCTCACTCGGGAAGGCCAGGGTCCCCATTATCACTTAATTATTTCCTGGTATAGTTACTTGAACAATGCCTGTCACTCCTAAAAGACTGCAAGCTCCATGTGGCGGGGTCATGAACGTCTGGTTTGCTCATGGCTGTCACCCCAAACCCAAGCACAGCAGATCCTCAACAAATGTGTGCTGAGTAAAGGGATGAATGAAAATACGAACTCCACGGTTCTCTAGAGAAGCCTACCCGTCTGGATCCACGAAGTCCCCAAACCTGCATCCCTGAAGGGCTTAACTAGAGCCTAGGTCAGCCCCAGAACCTTCCAGAAAGTTTCTAAATTCATCCCTGGCCAGCAGTCCTTAAATCTGTGCTGCAGAAGCTCCTGTGCTCACGGGCACGCCAGTGTTTTCCACGGCAGGTCAGCGCCTTATTATTTTTAAAAAAGAGTTCTGGCTGAGAGCCAGCCGGGCTGCAAAAAGTAGGAGAAATAGCTGTTGATACATTACACCTATCGGGCAAATGTCACTTGGCTTGGGGAAGCCTAGACAACCACTTAGTGCTGCCGCCGCCAAGCACAGGCATCTCAGCCTGATTTATCGGCGAGCCCTGACAGGCGTGCTCAGAAACTTCTTGGCCCAGTAGTGAAGAAGGGGCCTTAGGAGCCATGTGTGAGGGGCTGCAGTTTGAGATCGTGGTGTCCCACCTTCCAGCTGTGGTTCTCCCAGGGCAAAGCCAAGAATTCCTTCAGGTCCCCAGGCCCTGAGGAGGAACCTTGGATACTGGATTGAGCAGACGGTGGGGTGAAATGCTCTAGGAGTGGGTTTTAGCAACGCTACCTACCACTGTGTGACCAGGGGCAAGTTACTTAACTGCTCTGGACCTCAGCCTCACCTGTTAAGTGGATAGTCACAGGGCCTTCCTCTCCCGGTGTGACCCCTGATCGTGGCGACATTCAGCCTGATTCTGGCAACTTATGAGCCCCAGGAAACAGTCCTCTTTGGGGGCGCCCGAGCCATTCAGACATTTCGACCTCAGAACAGTGCAGCGGGGCAGAATGCAAAGCACATCACTTCCCGGAGGTAGGACCTGGCTGGCCCCAGCTTCCCCAGCTCCCTCTCTCATGGCATTATAGAGGTCACAAATAGGAGCTGCTTTGCCAGCCCCGAGGTGCTACACGACGTGCAGGGGCAGCGCCATCCTCAGGAGCAGATCTGCCACAGCCAGGCAAGCGGTGCCCATACCTGGTCACTGACCATGCTGGCCAAGGGTGTGACTCTGCCCAGCTGCTCTTGGCTTCTGGGGGACCCTAATGGCCCTTGCACTGCTGTCTCCAATTCGCTCTCCTTCACCCAGTAGCCACGAAGAGCTCGAACATGAATCAGGTCCAGCACTCCCCAGTTCCAAGCCCCCCAAGGCTGCCCAGAGTTCTCAGGATGGAACCCACACCCCTCGCCCCTAGGCCTACCCCAGTGCCAC
>NW_011892710.1:0-807 GCF_000151845.1 Pteropus vampyrus
CAGGGCAGGTTAGACTGGACAAGTTAGCTAGCCACCTGTCCTCTCCCAAAGCAACAGAGCAGAGAGCCGGGACTCCCAGCCACCAGCCTGGCCCTGGGCCTCTCAGCAGGCATCTTGTACCTCTGCAGTTAGATTGTGAGCACAGATTGTCTTTTAGGCGCAGCTGGGAAGAATTCCCCTCTAGGACGTTGCGTAGAGAGATGCTAGGGGTGGAGAGCCAGGGCATACCAAGGGAGGGACTTTTACTACCTGGCTAACTGCTAGTCACTCCTGCCCACAGCTCCTCAGTATTCCCTAACTGCAGGAACACCAACTCAAAAATCATCTCTGGGGACTCTGGACAAGCTAATGAGTTATCCCAAGAAATGAGAAGAAAGGAGAGAGGAATTGCTGCTTGTCTTTTCCTTTGCCTCAGACTCTGAGGTGTGGTGACAAAAGTCCACATATGACTCATTTACTGGGGTACTTAATAAATAGCCCTCTGGCCTCTCCAGGTCCTTGGCTTCTCCAGGCCCACTTGGCTGACCAAGGAGACTAGGTATAGGCTCTAAGAGTGAGGGCTTCCTGCCTCAGGGACAGAGGAATGGCTCACCATTTCCCCTACGATCTTGTTGACAGTGTTGCTTTGTTTACAAAGCTTGCATCATAGATAACATAAAGGTATCATCTTTCCAACTTGTCTAGTTCCTTCAAGAAGGCCCCAGAGTCCCACAACTAAAAGCCTATAGGGTTCTTATCTTCTCACTTTCTGCACAAAGCCTTCCCTCTACCTCTCCCTTCAGAATTGTTTCTTTTCTAGCTTATTTC
>NW_011892710.1:2455-3298 GCF_000151845.1 Pteropus vampyrus
ATCCTAGATTATCCAAGTGGGCTCTACATCCAATGATAAGTGTCCCTAAAAGAATGAGGTAAGGGAGGTTACACAGACAGAAGGGGAGAAGACCATGAGAAGAAGGAGGCAGAGACGGGAGTGATATATCCACAAGCCAAGGAATGCTGGAAGAGACAAAGAATAGAATCTTTCCTAGTACCTCTGGAGGGAGTGCAACCCTGATGACAACTTAATTTCAGACTTCTAGCCTTTAGAACTGATGGCAGGAAAATAAAGCCTGTTGTTTTAAGCAGCCAATTTTGTGGTAGTTTGTTATGATAGCCACTGGAAGCTAATACAGGGCTACTAGGAATAAATTTGCTATGCATTCTTGTACACCTTTTGGTATGTATACATAAACACACACACACACACACACACACACACACACACACACACACACACACACACACACACACACACACACACACACACCTAAGAATGGAATTGCTGGATTATAGGGTGGATATATGGTTAACACTAGGAGATATTGCCAAACAATTTTCCAAAGTAGTTATACCAATTTATGCTCCCATCAGTAGTGCTTGACAGATCCAGTTTCTCTACATCATTGTCAACCTTGGCATTGTCAGTCTTTTCTGTTTTGTTCTTCTGGTGGATATGCTGGGGTTTTAATTTGTATTTTCCTGATAACTGATAGAATGTGTGCTTGTTTATTGGCCATCTGAATATGGTCTTTTGTGATATGCCTATTCATTTCTTTTTTCTATTTTTTCTTTTAGTTTTCTGTCTTCTTATTTATTCGTAATATGTATTTATACAATATATGTGATACCTTTGTCCAAAAAATGTAATGCAAAT
>NW_011892710.1:3348-3668 GCF_000151845.1 Pteropus vampyrus
CTATTTTTTCTTTTAGTTTTCTGTCTTCTTATTTATTCGTAATATGTATTTATACAATATATGTGATACCTTTGTCCAAAAAATGTAATGCAAATATTTTCTTTGTCCAAAAAATGTAATGCAAATATTTTCCCCCACACTGTGGCTTGCCTTCTCATTCTCTTGGTGGTGTTTTGGGGTGAAAGAGGTTCTTACTTTTAATTAAATCTGAGTTATCAATCTTTTCATTATGGTTAGTGCCTTTGTGTTCTGTTTGAGAAAATTCTACTGCTCCAAAGTCATTGATACGTTCTTTTTTTATAATCTTTTAGAAGCATTAT
>NW_011892711.1:0-1957 GCF_000151845.1 Pteropus vampyrus
CTGGATGGCCAGGGAGTGGCAGTCCCCTCGGTCATTGTGGCTGCAATGTGCCAACCAGACAAAGCATGGCTGCCCTTGGCCTGAAGGGGTGGTGGAGGTGGACAGTCTGGACCTGTGACAACCGCCTGGGAGGGAGCACGCCTGTCCTCACCTCTGTCCCGAGAGGCGGCTCTTCCGAGGCTGGGGAGCGGGGCGTGCCCAGGGCCCAGCACATCTGAGCTCTTAGGGACTCAGGGAGACCTGGCCCCAGCACAGCCTCACGCACCACGTCCTTAAGGGCCACCACGCTGAGTCCCTTGGGGACATCATTAAATGGCATCCACCAGTTTTTCCTCTGATTCATGGGCCCAGGTGGGGCCAGGCATCTGCATTTTTGCTGGGCAGAAATGCTCCTTCAGGGCTTGTGGCGTGGGTGGGTGAATGGGCATTTGGTGGCCTCATGGAGCCTGGAGAGGAGGAAGGACAGGCTGGTGGCAGAGAGGAGGGACGGCTATCAGCCAGCAGAAAGCTCTTGGCCAGGAGTCAGTTGACTTTCAAGCCTGAAGAGCCAGCTGCGGACTGGACAGTGCCCAGGTGCCGACGGGCGCCATCCCCAGCCAGCCCAGGACAGAAGCAGAGAGTGAGGATGGGCAGGCAGGGGTGTGGGGCGCGAGACGGACAGCAAGATCAGACCAAACCTGGGCATGAGAAGGGGGTCGTCCGTGGGCAGGACGGCGTCCCCCAACGTCCTTGGGGGCCCTGCGGGGCTGGTGCCCTCCCCCCACCTCCTGGCCCACTCTGGGGGAGGCGGCAGACCAGACAGTGTGGCTCTGTGGTTTGCCGGGGATGAAATTCATTCTCACCAGTGACCACAGGGGAGTCAGACACCAGCAGCCAAGGGCACGGAGTCCCCACTCCCTCCGGGTGCCCTGTTCTCTCAGACTCCCGCGGAAGGGCCCGTTCCCATCCACAGAGGCCAGAGGGTCCGAGCGAGCCGGCACATCCGGGTCCTGCCGTCTGGCTCAGGGGCTACAACCCCATTCTGTGGAGGTCCAGGCCGCACATGGTCGTCGGTCTCTGTCACAGCAACTCAGCTCTGCTGCTGCGGCGTGGAAGCAGCCATGGACCACGTGCACATGAATGGGTGCGGCAGGTTCTGATAAAACTTTATTTACACAAACAAGCAGTGGGCCAGATTTGCCCTGCGGGCTCACGTGTCAGCCCCTGGTCCAGACGAGCACCTGGTACCCTTGGCCGGCCCACCTGTGCAAGTGGAACGGGGGCAGGGCAGAGAAGCCCAGTCGTCGACCCAGTCGGCTCAGAGGACGGCTTGACAGGGCGTGGAGCGCCAGGCCTCTGGGGTCCCTGTCCCTCGGGCTGGGGGCCTCCCGGCCAAGGGCTCTTCCTCTGGTGCGAAGCTGGGGAGAAGCCAGGGTTGGTGGTCTTGGGGGGGTGAAGAATGGAGGCCCAGGCGGCCACCCTGGGACCCAGAACCTGAACCCCTGGTCCAGGGGACAGACACCTGGGTGCCAGACGCCTGAGAACACTTTGTCCTCTCGCTGGGTGATCTCTGCAGCCTAGAGCTGGTCTGAGATCCCAGGAGGTGCCTCGGAGCCAGAAAGGGAGCCAGGCGAACCCTCCCCGCAAGGCATCGCGGCATCGTGCCCACGGCCCCCCAGCAGGCCAGTCCCCAGAGCAGTGACTAGAGCAGACCCATGGCCAGGGGGAGGGCTAGGCCTGGCTCTGGCGTCCGCCCCGGTTGGGGAGGCCCCTGAGCAGTGGGGCCTCCTCGCAGGACCCTCGGAGGTCCCCCGGAGGCATCGGCTGCTCTCCGCCCAGGCGGCCGCTGGTGCAGAGTCGGCACCAAGGCCTTAGCTGAAACCTGAGCTTTCTGGGGCTGGCAGAGCGGGGAGCGCGGGTGGGGAGCCGTCAGGGCAGGAGGGAGCCTGGGGAGCCTCTCCCAGGGGTGGAGGGTGGG
>NW_011892711.1:2222-2781 GCF_000151845.1 Pteropus vampyrus
TCCGGGTGCCCTGTTCTCTCAGACTCCCGCGGAAGGGCCCGTTCCCATCCACAGAGGCCAGAGGGTCCGAGCGAGCCGGCACATCCGGGTCCTGCTGTCTGGCTCAGGGGCTACAACCCCATTCTGTGGAGGTCCAGGCCGCACATGGTCGTCGGTCTCTGTCATAGCAACTCAGCTCTGCTGCTGCGGCGTGGAAGCAGCCATGGACCATGTGCACGTGAATGGGTGCGGCAGGTTCTGATAAAACTTTATTTACACAAACAAGCAGTGGGCCAGATTTGCCCTGCGGGCTCATGTGTCAGCCCCTGGTCCAGACGAGCACCTGGTACCCTTGGCCGGCCCACCTGTGCAAGTGGAACGGGGGCAGGGCAGAGAAGCGCAGTCGTCGACCCAGTCGGCTCAGAGGAGGGCTTGGCAGGGCGTGGAGCGCCAGGCCTCTGGGGTCCCTGTCCCTCGGGCTGGGAGCCTCCCGGCCAAGGGCTCTTCCTCTGGTGCGAAGCTGGGGAGAAGCCAGGGTTGGTGGTCTTGGGGGGGTGAAGAATGGAGGCCCAGGCGGCCA
>NW_011892711.1:5751-6096 GCF_000151845.1 Pteropus vampyrus
AGGCCGAGGGGACCCTTTTTCTTTTCCGTCCTCTTTTCCGAGTTTACGGTGTTTGTGCAGCAGATCAGGGTTGTGAGGAAGAGGGTGCCGGGCGGGGCGTTGGGAGCCGGGCCCCGTCGCCTGGGACTGTGGCGTGTCCTCGGGCACGTCCCTCTGCGACTCTGGGCCCCGCTAACGGAGAAGCGCGCTGGCCCGCAGCGGCCTCCCGGGGCCCGAGGCCACCTCTGTCATTCCAGAGCCCCCTCCCCCACCGGCCCGGAAAATGGGCTTCTTCTGGGGAAAGACAATTTCCCAGCTGAGGGAGTTTGGAAATTCTTTCAATTAGGCATGAGGGTTCCTCGGCAC
>NW_011892712.1:0-2174 GCF_000151845.1 Pteropus vampyrus
CGCGGATGTGCCTGAGTTACCTGTCTCCCCTGTGGCCTGTCTTCCTCTTCTGTGACATGGGGTGGAAAACAAAGGACCTAACCTCGCAGACAGTCGTAAGGATCAAACAAGCTTATGTGTGTCCCGGGCACAGGATGAGCACTCAGCAGGGGGAAGGTGCCTTTGCCATTCCCTGTGGGACTCAGGGACACACCGTCATGAAATATAAAAAGCCATTCCCATTGTTTCTACTCTTAGAGCCTCCAACCTGATGAGGAAGTCGGGGAGAAGCTGAATCCTTCATTTCTTGACTTGGTCAGAACCCCACAGATAAGGAAACACACTCTGATCTTGATGTACAACTGGTAAGGGGTATTTTTCACTTTGAAATCCTTCCAAGTTCTCTGAACCCCAGTCGTCCACATTAAGGGAGGGGATGAGAGTGACTTCGGGGCGTAGCCTCGTTCCCGAATTGCCGTTGGTATAGACAGCAAGGTTGGCTCATTTACAGCAGGTTTTCCTAATATCAATTTTCTCAGACGCATGTTGCAATCAGCTTCTGGTCCCAAAGCATCGGTCAGGACATTCGCAACCTTGGCTTCATCTTGGAATCACCTGGGAGATTTTAAAACACCAAAGCCAGACCCCTGCCCACCTGCTGCTAAAGGAGTTGAGGGAAGGGCCCAGGAATCAATATCTTTAAAAATTCTCCAGGTGATTCTAACATATAGTCAAAATTAAGGACTATCGGTATAGATCAATTGCTGGTGGGTGTACATCTCTCCTGATTGAATGGGACTGGCCAGGAAAGGGCCTTATTTCTTCTTTTCTACCTGGAAAAAAAATAATAACTTTCGAAGAAGAATAAAGCGCGAGAAAAATCCACCAGCTCCACAGTAAGCTAAGCTGGACCGCTTCCACCGACTGAGGTTACTCTCTGAGCTTAGAGCCGTCGTCTCTGCGCCCAGCTTCTTCCGTGAGACACGCTGTGCTTTCCCTGTGAGGTGCTGGGATGAGTCCCACCAGCCAAATGAAGATGTGTAGTCCCTGACAAACGCAAAGCTCATCGGGAATTAATGTAGCAACCTGGCACGAAAGATGCAGCCGTGGAATCTGGCCTCATTAACCTTCTTTCCTTTTCTGGGTCATTGTGACTCTTGCCAATTATCCTCATCTTTTCCGTTACAGACGATGAACACTTTCCATCAACCAAACTAGAAACATTGTCAAAATGTGATTTGCATCATGGCAGAAGATAAATCATCCAAAAGATGATTTATAAGGCTATAACCCATTGGGTCCTCTGGTTCCCTAAAACTGGAATTAAGAATCAAGCCTTTGATCTCAATTGCATCAGGAGACCACAGAGAAATCATTAACAGTCGCTAACACTCTGATATAGTTTTACTAAGTAAATCACTTTTCAACTTGGCCCAGGAATCTTCTCTTGTCTCTTCCCCTCTCCTGGTTCTGGGGTCACAGTCGGCCACCGCAGTGGGTCAGAGAGTGGAAAAGCAGTAAAATGGAAGGGACCGCAATAAGAAAATCGCCGAGGAAGGTGACCCACGATCACCCCTCGTCTCCCCGGAGGCCGCCCCACGTTGGGCGCCTCGCTCTCGGCGCCCGTCTGACCTGAGCTCTCCTCTTCCTCAGGTTCACGGGCTCGGTTCTCTACCAGGGCCTCATCATGCACATGGGCCTCGCAGGGAGCAACATCTACCTGGATTTCTTCTACTCTGCCCTGGTCGAGTTCCCAGCCGCCCTCATCATCATCCTTACCATTGACCGCGTCGGGCGCCGTTACCCGTGGGCCGCAGCAAATGCCGTGGCTGGGGCAGCCTGTTTAGCCTTGGTGTTTACCCCCAAGGGTAAGTGTCAGGCCAAGCTGGGGCCTTGTTTTCTGAGACTCTAAGAAGAGGGCTCTCACAGCCCTTGCACAGGAAGGCCATATCAGTTGTCATCTGGATCAATTTGGAAAGAACGAACAAAATAACTGCGACCTTCCTGAAAAACCCATATGGCCACCCTGCCTTTAAGAACAATCGAGCCCGCGGTTGCCTGATGTAACGTAATCACACTTGCTTGTTCTCTGCTGTAAGGAGAACCCACGCTACAGGCAATCAGTTGGCCCAGAGCAGGGAGCGTGCTTCGGGGTAGAGAAGGCCCAGACTTAAAGCCTAATTCCAGCACTTCTC
>NW_011892712.1:3144-3450 GCF_000151845.1 Pteropus vampyrus
CCACAGTTGCCGGCAGAGGATACCTTACTTTTCAAAACACAGGATGAGAGAGGATGAGAGCACTTAAGGGCGGTCGCCAGGTCACATCTGGCACTCGCAGGATGGGAGACACCGGGCGGTGGCAGCGAGAGATATTGAATCTCAGGGGAGGGATTACTGTGTGGCCGCAGGAGACAGCGATCGAAAACAGTGCACGTGGGACTCTAGAAACGGGGAAGCAGGTGATAAAAGTGGAAAGTGAAAATCACTCCAAGTTAAAAACCTTAAAAGAAGTTAACAGAAAACAAATATAACAGACTATGAGTG
>NW_011892712.1:3873-5490 GCF_000151845.1 Pteropus vampyrus
ACAGATTCTGCCTATGCGTCCCTTACACACGGTTCCGGATTCTCACATGCGACGTTCCCCTACTCATGTTAGCCAGAACGCCTCGACGCACCCATCCCGCCTCCTTTTAGACCCATTCTGAGCCAGTTTTAATTTGGCAAAAATGTAATACTTTTCCCCATGGGCAAACGACACTCACTTAATTTGAGGGGAGGGGGGAGCCCCTCTCAGGTGCACACCGGGGAAGTGCCACCATGCTTTTATCCTCACTCTGCACATTGTCACACACAAGTATCTCTGCTCATGCCTCTTCTCAGGGCATTTGCAAGGGGAAATTTTTTGCTGCTGTGGATCTGCCAGTGAAAGTTCTAGACCGTTGATAGGACTCCACCTCAAAACCAGACCCCATGAAATCCTCCAGCCACATTCCAGCCTCATAGCGACACGGGCGAAGTTGGGAGGACACAAGCTCTTTATCCTGAGATAACCATGACGGGGTCACAGAACGGCTGGCTCTGCTTATGAGACAGACGCACCCCAGATTCCTTCTTCCCCCAACACTGGCTGAAAGACCTGTCCCCAGGGCCCCCTTTCCATCTTGGGGACGTGCCATCACACCCTCTGGCCTCTATCTTTCAGGGAGGAAGGCGGAGATGCCTCCATCTCCACCACTTCCTTAGGTGGGCAGTGAGGGTCCAGCGGGTCAGTGGGACACTCCTGGGTAGAGAACACATACTTCGGGTGTCTCTAAGTACCACGTAACAAAACCACGCAGAGTCCGGACGCAGACGGACCACTGCTGACCCTCCCTCAGCCTTCGCCTTCGCCTTCGCCTTCCCCTGGAAAAGACAAAGGATTTTAACTGCATTTCGACATTTCGAGGAATCGCTATGACAATTCCCCATTTATTTTCACTACTAGTTCCATCTTCTCTCACCGACCTTTAATCTGAGTAGCTAGCAGGAAGCAAAAGTGATCGTTTTACATTGTAACTTCTTTCCCTTTCTTTTCCCCACAACCATGGTGTGCTAATTGTGGTCTTGAAATAGCCAGAAGCAGAAATCTAGAAGCCAGAAAATCAAGGCGCCAACGAACAAGTACAGCTGAGTAAGCAGAAGGGAAATCTCGGTTAATTGGCGCATCTTTGCAGATGTAAGATGCTGAAGGGGTGATAATTTGAATAGTCCATTGTATTCTCTTCAGAATTCACTCACTTTAGAGAGCCAGCGCCAGCTGGAATGTGTTTACGGTTGGAATGAGTTACAACCAAGCACATCGTCAGGGGTTTGGAGAGATCTGGAGAGGCTGGCTATTTAGTTCATGCCATGTTCTAAGCACTTTAACGAACAGAAACTCATTTCCGCCTCAGAACAAGCCGGCGAGGTGGGCATTTCACCCCACTTTATGTAGGGGAGCCTGGAGCCTCGGGGAAGACAGCAGAACGTCCGTCCCAGGGCTCTAAGACCAGTAGAGTGGGTGTCTGAACTGGGACCAGGCGCCCAGAGCCGCAGCCACCGCACTCTGTGGCCTCCGTTCCTGCCATCTTTTAAGAGCACGGAAATGGAGTCCAGTGCACATTTCTCTGACACTCCAGAACTAGTGAAGAACCTGCATCCCACCTCCCGCATTCTATTATAG
>NW_011892713.1:0-1149 GCF_000151845.1 Pteropus vampyrus
CTGCGACACGCACAGGCATCTGGTAGGTGGTTGGAAGGGCATCGCTTGCTCTGGCTGGGCCGGCTCTGACCGTGCCCTGGGGCCTGCCTTGGCCAGGGGCCCCACAGCCTCGGTCTCCCCATCCCTGGGGACCCGGGGCGAGGGAGGGGAGGGGCGCTTTTACCTGGTCATGGGGGAGACCGTGGGAACGGGCCCTGAGTGAGGGCAACTTCGAAAGGCCGGTGGTGCTGGGGTCCCAGGGACGCCCTTGCCATGGGGGAGGTCCGGCTTTCGGCAAGGGTCCTTGGCCTGACTTAGCCATGGCCCAGCGTTCGGGCCCAGCTGGGGGCCGTGGGCGGGGAGCCGCGTGTCTCCCGGAGGCTCCTGGCTCCTGCGTCGTCCCCGCCCCTCTGCCCACCTGGGCCTCGGGCGGCATGTGGTCTCCCCCACGCCTCCCCCGCGGCCCCCTGTGCCAGACGCAGTTCTCGGAAGCGGGGAGTCCGAGGGGTTTCTTCGTCAAAGCGCAGCGGGGTCGGGGTGGAGACAGCGACGTGTGGCCTGTCCGCGGGTGGAGGTGCTGTGGGCGCCGTACCGGGCGACCTCCGCGGGGCAGGAAGCCTCGGGCCTCTGTCTCGTCGCCCTTCACTGCGCCGGCGGAGGTCGGGGCGTTGTCGTCCTGAATTCGGGAATACGCCGGTGTGTCTGATGCCGAAACGCACCAGTGGATTTCAGGGCAGGCTCCTGTTCTTAAAAGTGGTAATCGGACAGTGCCCGCACTTGGTCTGTTTAAACTTGACATGTTTATCCATCCAGCAGGGACTCAGATCGCAAACACGCTGGGAAGCGCCATCTGAACACTGGAGGTGACGGTATTTTAACTGTGGAGAAAGGTGACGTGGGCGGCGTTGTCCTGGAGTCTTAATCTCATTTTGAGTTTCTTGACACAGTTTCGGGAAGGGACATCTTCAGCACGGAGGAAAGAAGTGCGAACATGAACCCTGAATGCAGGAGCCCGTATTCCCTCGGGGGACCCCGGAAAACATCAAGCGGCGGCGTGGAGGGGCCTTCGGCCCGGGAGCCTCTCGGGCGTGCTGTCTGGATTTTGCACACAGAACACAACCGCTGAGGACGAGATGTGAGGTGTCGTCCTTCCTGACTGCTCTACTCACG
>NW_011892713.1:8805-9288 GCF_000151845.1 Pteropus vampyrus
CGGGCCTCTGTCTCGTCGCCCTTCACTGCGCCGGCGGAGGTCGGGGCGTTGTCGTCCTGAATTCGGGAATACGCTGGTGTGTCTGATGCCGAAACGCACCAGCGGATTTCAGGGCAGGCTCCTGTTCTTAAAAGTGGTAATCGGACAGTGCCCGCACTCGGTATGTTTAAACTTGACATGTTTATCCATCTAGCAGGGACTCAGATTGCAAACACGCTGGGAAGCGCCATCTGAACACCGGAGGTGACGGTATTTTAACTGTGGAGAAAGGTGACGTGGGCGGCGTCGTCCTGGAGTCTTAATCTCATTTTGAGTTTCTTGACACAGTTTCGGGAAGGGACATCTTCAGCACGAGGGAAAGAAGTGCGAACATGAACCCTGAATACAGGAGCCCGTATTCCCTCGGGGGACCCCGGAAAACATCAAGCGGCGGCGTGGAGGGGCCTTCGGCCCGGGAGCCTCCCGGGCGTGCTGTCTGGATTT
>NW_011892713.1:10880-11576 GCF_000151845.1 Pteropus vampyrus
GGCCAGAACATCGCCAAGGCCCAGCCCAGCGACCTGCATTTTGTTTTCTTTCTGTCCCAGTCCGAGCTGGCAGCATTTCGCGGGGGTGCCTTTCTCGAGAACTTTGGGGGCCTTCTGTGGGTTTCACCGGGGTTCACTCATTGCACAAGACTTTCTCCCAGATCGTCCTTCTCACTCCTGGCCCCCCTCCGGGAGGACCGGGGACCGGCAGGCCCTTGGCGACGGCCTCCTGTGGCCTCGGGTCTTCCGAGGTCCCGCACAGGCTGTTAGAGCCACATCAGCCCGCTGGACGCTCCCTGGTCGTGGCTTTTCTAGATTTTTCTTGTTCCCAGATCATTCCGTCTTGGCGGTCTCTGGCCAGGAATCGCGGTGACTTGGTGACATGCTGGTGGCAGTTAGTGCTGCTGGCCAGCACTGGAGGTCCCTCCTGGCTGCACACAAGGGGGAGTGTACTGTCCTGTCACCTTGGAATCAGGTGTGACCCTGTGGCTGCCTTTGGCCAGTGACATGGAAGCAGAGTCACCTGTGCCACTGCCGTCCAGAGCCTTCAGAGCTGGTGGGCCCGCCGGGCCGGCAAACCGCAGCGTGTCCACGGCAGACCACGTGACGTGGGACCAAGTGCCGTTTCAAGCCGCTGAGGTGTTGGGATCGTGTATCCGTCTCCCCAGTGCAGTGACTTTTCTGCAAGTCCGATGA
>NW_011892714.1:0-1678 GCF_000151845.1 Pteropus vampyrus
AAGCTAGCAAGAAGAGGGGACATGTCCTATGGCTCTATAATCTGTCCTCTACACATCAGACACATCCTCCTCTGGCCTGTAATGATACATAAGGTCTGTAAGGGAAGTTTGTGGGTCACCTCGCACAGCAAGGAGGCTGTAAATTATGAAGCATCTTAATTTTATACCTCAGGGATATGTGTGACATTCTTCAGGGAGCCATGTCTCATAAATCCGGAAATTGTTTACTACAGTGGATCTCAAACTTGAGCATGCACTAGAATTACTTAGCAGGCTTATTAAACACAGATTGCTGGACCCTACCTACAGAGTGTCTGATTCACTGAGTCTGAGGCGGGGCCTGATAATTTGCATTTCTAACAAGTTCCCAGTTGGTCCGTGGACTACTCTGAGAACACTAGTTTACTATAAGCAGCCCTAAATTGCGAGCATCCACCTCAAAGCATTCTGCAGGACTCTCTTCCTATATCAGTCTGTTTTCCTAACATCCTGTTGTCCAACCACCTATCTTCTTTATCCTGGAAGTTTCTCCCTAACCACCAGACCAGTAATAGAGGGAGAAATTGATCCTGGCCAGCTGTTTAAACTCCTTCCTCCTCACTCTCTAAACTGATTTCATAACATGCTAATGAATCATGGCGCATAATTTGGAAAACTCTGGTATACGCCAACTTAACTTTTTTACATTAGAAAAATTAAGTCCCAGGGACATTGAAATACTTTCACAGTAAGAAATGTAAATTTTGAAACATCTCAACTTTATGCCTCAGAGACAGTGGAAAATCCATGGAAATTGTTGGATGGGATAATGACAGAGAGCAATGTTTCAGTGTAATTAACTGACATCTGTGAGTTGGATTATTTAGAGGCCAGATGCCACAGCAACTCACGCACTAAACTCAAGACAGCAGTCAAACTGAAGGAGGGCATGATGTCTCATTTGAAATCCTATGTATCCAATGGGTGAATTGGGGCAAATTGTGTAACTGTTAAAGAATAGTTTGCTCAACTGTAAACTGCAGATATATAACACAATTGGAAGAAAGGGGGTGCAGATGTGAAGAAGCGGGATGGGAATACTGAGGGATGAGAGAGAAGTGGAAGAAAGGAAGGAGATGGAAGTGGTTTTAAGAACCTAATAGAGGCTTTTTAAAGTCTTCCTTTTGATTGCTTATTCTATCTTAGCTGCTGCCCACTTCCCTGTCTTCTTCCAGTGGAACCATTGTGTGCCCCCCGCTTCCCAGTAAAATAGATGGGTACTGGACAGTCTCATCTCTCTTCCTTTGCTTTCTATGTGTTTTAGTACCTGACCTTTTTTTTTTGAGGTTCCATTTTTTTTTTTTCATTTTGTTTTTAAACTACTTTTAATAACATAGTGGGTTACTTAAACTACTTTTGACAACATAGAGGGTTATACTAACAAGCAAGAGAAAAAGCTACTTGTAGGGAATCAACAGCCTTCTGTTTTGTTACTTAGCTTTTATATATCTTGGGCATTCTTTTCATTCTAAGGGAAACCCCAAATCTTATTCATCCCAACAGTGATATTCTTTTTTCTTCCTGCCCTCTGTTTTCTTTAGTCCAAGTGTGGTCTGTGGACCAAGCAACATTGGCCTCACTTGGGAGCTAGTAAGAATGCAGAATCTTAGGTCCTACTCCAAACTTATGGAGTCAGAAT
>NW_011892714.1:1728-2562 GCF_000151845.1 Pteropus vampyrus
CATTTTGTTTTTAAACTACTTTTAATAACATAGTGGGTTACTTAAACTACTTTTGACAACATAGAGGGTTATACTAACAAGCAAGAGAAAAAGCTTCTACTTGTAGGGAATCAACAGCCTTCTGTTTTGTTACTTAGCTTTTATATATCTTGGGCATTCTTTTCATTCTGAGGGAAACCCCAAATCTTATTCATCCCAACAGTGATATTCTTTTTTCTTCCTGCCCTCTGTTTTCTTTAGTCAAAGTGTGGTCTGTGGACCAAGCAACATTGGCCTCACTTGGGAGCTAGTAAGAATGCAGAATCTTAGGTCCTACTCCAAACTTATGGAGTCAGAATCTGCACATAAAGAATATTCCCTGGGAATTTGCATGCACATCATACTTGAGAAGCATAACTCTGAGGCTCATGTCAGCATTGACTAGGATTCTTGAGCTAAGTCTCCTTTTCATCTGTGGTTCAGGTCAAATCTCTTTCACCTTTTAATCCTTTTGCACTCCGAAAAAAAAGGAGATTCCTGGGGAGCCCTGCAGCAAGTTGGGTAGATTCTTTTCCCTCTTCCTGTACCATCATGTATGTTGCTAATTGTCAGCAATAGGTGGAGAGTATGCTATGAGAAGTTGCTCTTGTGAAGATTGAAATTTACTAACTATAGTCATTATGAGTGATTGTTACTGGTTACTGACACCATAACATTTCAGACATAAAAATTGCCAAGTTTTATTTTTACACAATGATTCCTCCTTGTGAACTATTTATTATTATATACCTTACTAGTTACCTCACATTTGGGTTTCAGAACAGATTTCCATCAAGTCTTACTGAAGTGATTTTG
>NW_011892714.1:4108-5933 GCF_000151845.1 Pteropus vampyrus
CACTTTTAGGCTTCCTCAGTTGATAGGCTTGCTCATCTGAAACTTCTCAACGTTGTTTTAGTTGAAATCATAGATAAAGGAATACTATTAAATCACTCTTTCCCTGAAGAGAACTTAGGTTGAGCAAGAATTTACAGGCACCCTAATGCCACGAACAGAACTGACGATGTTACTAGAGAAAATCTTCTTAACTCAGTTTTCTTTTAGCCTGATAATTAGCATTTGCTACTGTAATTAGATGATCAAATCTAAGTTTTCTGAGATACAACTAGACCTCAGGAAACATAATATTTATAAACCCAGTGACAGCAGAAGTAACCTAAAATACAATACTAATTTCTCTACTGATATACTAAAAATGTGTTTTTGAAAACAACTTATCCGATGATCTCTGTATTATTAATTATGAAAACCTTTTATTTTCATAAAAAAATTTTCAGTTTACATATATGCCCAAAATAAGATTCATAATAGAATTTTAAGATTCATTCACAAGTTTGTATACACTAGTATCAATATTAAATAAATTTCCATACTTTGGGGAGAGGAGACAGAAGGAGGAAAGATTACTATTACTAAAGCATTATGTTATAATTATATCTTTGACATTCTCTCCCCGGTTTATTGAGGAGCAAAAAGAGGCCGGTATAATATTAATTGGTATTCTAACTTATAAATTGCTGCCACTTAAGAAGTTGCTCAGATTTCTGAGACCTATCTATTGGAGTTAAAGATCATGAGGGCTTATGTGCCTCCTACCCTGTGGATGCTACCTCAGTAACCCCAGATTCATGTAGATTGACTTGGAGAAATTAATAAGAGACTTGATAAGAATCAAGTGATAGTTCTTCCTCTCTAGTTGGTTTAGCCACAAAATCTTTCCTTGCAATTGTTATTACATAATCCTGTGTATGACCAAAGAGGAGGAAGAGCTTCTTTTGTAAGAAATACTTGCTGCAAACTTTGGGGCAAAGAATTTGAGGGATTAAAAAATACATTGTCTTGTAAGCAGTGGTGAACAGTACGTTCAGAGTATTGCATTGTGCTTGATCTTTTCACCATCAGTAAGAGATCTAGCTCTTGGGAAAAAAAATGCATGCACATAGATATTCATCGAAGTGACGTATGTACTAGTAAAAGACTGAAAATAATCTAAATGTCTAACATAGGGTACTAGTTAAAGTATGGGACATCGTACAATGGAATAAGGCCAAAAAAGAAATGAGAAAGCCCTTTATGTACTGATATAAGTGATCTCAGAGATATAGTATTAAGGAAATAAAAGGTTTAGGGTAATATATATACATTTATAGTATATATATATAGTACTTTATATATGTAGAATTCTACCATTTGTGTTAAAATAGGTGGAAATAATATACCTGTATATTTGTATATGTATAAAATGTCATGAAGAATGTAAAATCTATTAAGTTGCCTCAAAGAAGGGCAACAGAGGTAGAAGAACAATGAGATGCAAAGGGCAGAGGCAGCATCCTGCCTACTTAGCTATTCTGTTAAGCACTGCCAGTATTAATTTGAGATGTTAAAATTATAAGGAAAGGGAAAAAAAATCTTAGTATGCTGACTTGTTAGCTAAGGCTAATCGAGGCTTATCTTCACTATTTATTCTAGTTACCTACTTATTACTAAGTAGGAGAAAATAGGAGACCCTCCTTTTCTTGGCTCCTCCATTAAAGTCTCCACTGTTTTTATAATGAATCAGCCACAGACTCCTATGTTTCAAATGAGACAATTCAAGTAAAGTCTTTAGAGCAGTGCCCAGCACATAGCAAATGCCCAATAAGTAGTACCGATAATTTAA
>NW_011892715.1:0-857 GCF_000151845.1 Pteropus vampyrus
CGGACAGTCTCAGCCAAGCTCTGCGATCTGCTCCCTGCAGGTTGTGCAAAGCAGCCGTCCCCAACCTTTCTGGCCCCAGGGACCGGTGCTCGTGTGAGCATCTAATGCCCGATGCTCTGAGGCGGAGCTGAGGCAGTGATGCTGGCTCTGGGGAGGCTGCAGAAACAGGTGAAGCTTCGCTCGGTCCCCCGCTCCTCACCTCCTGCTGTGCCACCTGGTCCCAGGGGGCTGGAGACTCTTGCTGCAAAGCACAGGCTCATCACGCTTCCTTGGAAGTTAATTTTCCTGATAAACATTTCGCTAGCACGGCAAGTCCCCCTACCCCTGGTTCTTTCTAGCAAATGGTCTCTTAAGTACATGACAAAGCGGGCAGGGATGGATGCTCTGGGGACAGGTGAGTCCCTGCAGGTGTTTGGGAGCAGAAATTAGCAAACTCTTAAAACCTCACCGCAATGAAATGGATGCACGCACACCATCTGGCGGGAGCAGGACAGAGGACTCATGCACTCCTAGCGCTAAACACGCGGCTGACTCGCGAGATCAGCGGAGGCCACAGTACATGGGTGGACGTGGCAGTGAAGAGAGAACACACCCAGTGTGCATGCCGTGGCTGTGACTGTGTGAGTGTGAGCGACGTGGCTGAGCACGATGCGGGAAAAGCTGGAAGGTGGCAAACTGGTCAAAAACGAAATCGCCGAGGTCCTTCCACACCACGTCACCAAACGGAAAGGGCGTGTGTGCGTGTGCGTGTGCGTGTGCGTGTCCCACACTGTTCTCAGAAAGCCAAGTTCTAGTCCATCCGCAGCCTGGGGAACAGCTGCCACCAGACAAAGGCAAGACAGGACAGGGCCACATGT
>NW_011892715.1:3007-8727 GCF_000151845.1 Pteropus vampyrus
GGTTACATGCGACGCACATCCATCTCCTCGCACCCTCGACATGACCAACGCGTGGGAACGAAGAACTGGCGAGGGGCTGACCGTCCGGGACGGCAGGGGCTGCCGCGGTGACACAGACGCTCAGCAGCCTCGCTGCGCTCTGTAAGACACTATCACGAGGGGGCCTGAGTCGACGGCACGTGGATCTCTCTGCGTTATTTCTGACACCTGTATGTGAATCTACGATCATCTCCGAAAGAAACATTTACCTTAAAAAAAATTTAGTGACCATCTGCAAGTTGTCTTTTTCTAAATGTGGGACATTCAGCTTCAAAACTCCTTTTCCTCAAAAACCAGTTAACTAATAACGAATGGGTATGGGATGAATGTCTTTCGCATGTGAGACAGATGTGAATTTGGGAGGCCAACCAAGAGACCCCGTCGTGGACTGAATTGTGACCGCCCACCCCCCACAAAGATGACCACGTCCTAACCCCCAGAACCTCAGAACGTGGCCGTATTTGGAATAAAGGTCTCTGCAGATGTGACTAAGGTGAAGGATCTCGAGATGAAATCATATCCCGGGTAAGGGACGGCCCTACACGCCACGACAAGTGTCCTTGCAAGAAACTGGAATGGAGGAAATGCAGACACGGGCGGGTGCCAGGGCAAGACGGAGGTCTCCAAGCTAAGGAACCCCAGCAGCTGGGAGAGGAGCCTGGCACGGATTCTCCGTCAGGGCCCCCAGAAGGGTCTGCGACTTCTGGCCTCCAAACGGTAAGAGGACGTGTTTCCGCTGTTTTAAATGTCATAGGAATGTATCGTTTCACCTTATCACCTTTCTCCTGGTGTTTGCCGTTTGCCCTGAGAGTAAACTATTGTTCACTGGAACACGGGAGTGTCTGCTTTATCAAATATCCTGGTTAATAATTATCACACATGCTGCACACACTTTACCGATTTTTAAAGACTTCAGCTCTACTTGAAAACACTACGCTGTGCTTGATCTACGTTTCCTTGGTGACTAAGATGCTCCAGATCTGGCGACGTGCTCTGGGGTCTTCAAAAGGAGTAGCAATGACGAGGCTGCGGACGCACAAAAGTGCCCTTCGTGGCAGCTTCTGTGTTTTGATAGCGATGCCCAATAAACTTCTCAGCAAGCCAGAGTAAAAAAAAAAAAAAAAAAAAAGCACGGCGGATGAAATTACCCAATTGCCACAAAGTTCTAAAGGGCGAAATATGGGTCCTTCACAATCAGGCTGGCCGCGTAGGACCTGGCTTCACTCCCGACTCCACCGCACTCATACCGGTTATCTCTCAGGCCACCTGAGCTCTCAGACTGTCACTGTCCTCATCAGCTCTGAAGAACGATGGCCATGCCGCACATGGGCTAATGTGCAATAAGACAGGGGGTCGTTAACACAAGACACAGGTTCATTAAAGATGACTCTCTTCCCTAAGACCGCTCACAGTTCCATTTGTGCAAATGTTTCCCAGAAACTGTATCGGGAAGCTTTTTACTTTGTAACTCGGTTGAAGACTTTGGCGTGGTTCACGCCCATCCTCCCTGGCTTAGGAGTTCGGTACTCTGTCCTGCCTCCATCGGTCTTGGTGGTCTAAAACCCGAGCTGAACTTCGGGGTTTCCCTTTTTGTAGTTCTCACCCTGGTCTTTCTACTTGCACATAGCAGCAGAGGGTGCGAAATCCGTCTCCCTCCCGCCCCCCGTCCCAGGCACCCGAGTCCTTGGCTGCCTTTCAGAGGTGCACGTCCTTTCAGAGGTGGTCTCCGCAAAGAACCCCCGAGTGTGCGCGAACTCCCCAAACACCGCTCCAACACAATGAAGTCTGGACCTTCGCCCGCTCGTGTGGTTGGGATGACCCCGCGGTTCCCCAAGGCCACCTCCTCTCCCTCGCGCGCCTTGTCTGAAGGAACCGCGGCTGCTCCTTCACTGATGGGCGTTTAAATTGCACCTAATTTTTTCTAAAAGACACGTTACGCGTGGGTCTGTGTATATACGTGTAGGATGAGTTTCTACTACTGCATCTGCGAGGGCCCGGAATCTGCATTTTGGGGAATTCCCGTATGCCAGCCCAGACAGGCCACCACTGACGCTTCCCACACGCCGCCCCTCTTACTCCAAGCGACTTCTCACTTGGTGCCGTCTACGTTAAATGAGGAGAAACATCTTTTACACACCCAGAAGCTTTCTGCTGTTCTTTTTCTGCAACCGGTCTACTGATATCCTGGCCTCACTTTTCTGCCGAGGCATTGTTTTTTTTTTTTTAAATTGATTTATAAAAGCTCTTTCTATATCAAGAAAATGGTCGTTTCTCATTTGTATCACAAACGTTCTTTACACTTAACTGTCTTTTTACTTTAAGGTGATGTTTCCTGCAGAAAATGTCTGTGTCGCTAAATTGATGACTCTTGTGAGTTTTTAAATCAGTTGATACTTAGAAGACCGTCACGTGTAGCAATTGATAATAAATCTCCCATGTTTTCTCCCGAGGGTCCTTTTCTTGCCTTCCACTCCCAAGATCCCCACCAGGTCAAAGGTGAGCCACAAGAGGGCACCGATCCAGCAGCGGGCTGCACCCTGAACCCTGCCAGGGGCCAGACACCGGGGAGCACAGAGGCACCAACGGAACGGAAATGAGATCGTGAGGAGCTTCCTGTGCACACACACAAGGTCACAGAAGGACCTGCAGCTGGTCCCTCTGGAATTCATCGGAAGGAGATGCTGGCCCGGTCTGCAGCCTCCCAGCCCACAGCCGCAGGCACGCTGCGGATCAGGGCCTGTGGCACCCCGCTAGGAGCCAAAATCTGTAGCAACCTGGGAGCATGTCGTAGGCCACGGACGGCCACTGGTAAAGTAGTTGTTCTTTAAAACACCCCCCGTGGGGTATTCTGTGAGGGGTATGAAATCCTTCTTCTTCCTACCACCACCATAAATAGCTAAAATGGGCACGAACACACACATCCCACCAGAAAAGACCACAAACTGAAGGCCAAAGGGGAATTTCGGTCCTAACGAGCCTTCTATAAACAATATGTATGTGACCAAAGACGGAATGAGGAAACGCATTCAACACCCGCGTTTCTCATCCTACCTTCCTGACCCCCCACTCCCACCCCACCAATTGAAATGGCTCCTGCAAATTTCTAGGAAACAGCACACACAGAACGTTCCCCTGGGCCGGCTTCCCGTAGGGGCCGCCTGTCCATACACATGCGCACATGCACGCACGCACATGCGCGCACACGCGCACATGCGCACACATGCGCACACGCACACACATGCGCGTGCACACATGCACACAGTCGCACATGCACACACTCGCACACACATGCACACGCACACACGCACACACATGCGCCTGCGCACACACGCAAGGCTGGATCCTTACTTCACGCAACGTGCAGAAATTAACTGAAGCGGATCACGGGTCTCCATGTAAGAACGGAAACTACAAAGCCGAGGAGAAAACCTGCGAGGAAAGCGTCTAACTCTGGGTTTGGCGCCGAAAGCACAGGGAGCGATGAAAAGGAAGAAGGACTTTGTCAAAATTAAAAACATTTGTGCATCGAAGGACACGATCAACGCACGTGAAGAAAGCGACCTAAAGGGTGGGAGAAAATACTGGCAAATCACATATCTGATGAGAGATCGATAGCCAGAATACACACAAACTCCTACAACGCAACCCGAAGGAACCGGATTTAAACACGAGCAAAGGCCTTGAACAGACATTTCTCCCAAGAATATGCATAAATGGCCAATGAGCACATGAAAAGATGCTCGACATGCATCATTAGGAAATGAAGGTCAAAACCATCCATTAGGTACAGACAGTACCAAGGGTCAGTGAGGACGGTAGAAACTGAACCCCGTGCAGCCGCTGTGGAAGACGGTACGGCGATTCCTCAAAATATCACATGGGTACTCGGCGTCCGACCCGGCAGTCCCACTTCTTATGTATCCAAAAGAACGGGAGGCGGGGACCTGGACAGGTACCTGTCCGCCCACGCTCGGAGCAGCATTATTTACAACAGCCAGGAGGGAGAAGAAATCTAAGCGTCTGCTGACAGGTGAGCGGATAAACCAGTGCGGTCCGTCCCACACCGGGGTCTCTTCACTCCTAGAAAGGAAGGACATTCTGACACCTGCTGCGACATGGATGGACCTTGACGTGGTTCCTCAAGGCACTAAGCCAAGTGAAATAAGCCGGTCACAAAGGACGGATACCGTATGATTCCACTTACATGAGGTCCCCAGGGCAGTCAATTCACAGTAGACAGGAAGCAGACGGTGGCGGCCAGGGGCGGGGGGAGGGGAAATGACTGAGTGTTTAATGGGGGCAGAGTTTAAGCTGGAGATGAGACAGGCTCTGGAGAGGGTCGGTGGTGACGGCTCAAAGTGAGGGTGCTTCCTGCCACGTAACCGCCATCCACTTTCAAAACAGGTAGATTTTATGTTATGTGTATTTTACCAAAATAAAAAAAGCACGTGTTTACATGACCGCTCGCCTCTCTGCCACTGAACCACACGCGTGGAGGGCGAGGGTCTCATCTCATCCATCCTGTACACCTCTCCCAGCGCCAAGCCCGCCGCAAGAGCAGAGTTAGCTGACGTCACATTTCTCAGGCAGAGACGTCCGGTCCGGCCTCAGAGTGTCAAAAAGGAGCACCTGAAACTGTGACCCATGACGGGCAGCGGAGGGGGAGACCCTGCCGTACGACCCTCTTCTCAGTTATGGACACCAATTCCCTCACTAACAGACAAGAAAAAACCAGCAGCTGGCATCGCTAGTTACCAACTTCGGCCTTCCGACCCGGTGCACACTCAGGGCACGGCATGCCACCTAGTCCCCCGGAACGGGCTTCCTCCTCCAGGAAGACTTCAGAGACTGCTCCCTGAAATCAATAATCAGAGACTTGCTCCCTGCCCCAATAATCTTCTCCCTACGCCCATACCGGCCAATCCCTCGGCTTTCGGCCACACACCAAGTAACTGTTAAAAAGCCCGGGTCAGGGACGAGACTCTGGTCCTTGTGCTGGGTGGGCGGGCGCATCGGGCATGGCCTCACACTGTCACAGAACCGAGAGTCTGGGTGATGGTTCTCCACCGCTGACCGGAGTCCGGTCTGATCAGGGAGCGTGCTGTGGCTGCTGCGGCCCCGTTTCCTGGCTCACCGCCCCCGCCCGGGGCCCGAGCTTCCTCACGGGGTCCCTGGCCTTGACGGAGCTGTGTGCACACGACTTCCCGTGGCGGACGCCATGAGGCGCTTCCCACTGAAGCACAAGAAGTGGCTGGTGGCTCTCCTCCGTGTGAGAGACGGGTAAAAACGACACGACACGGTCTACTTTTCTACACGAGAAACGCGAGGAACTGAGGAAGGGCACCGCGGGTCCTCCCCGCCCCTCCCCCAAAAAGCAAGAGCAAAAACGCCAGGAACAACGGTTTGCCCAGTTTTGCTACGAGGGCTCCGACTGCTGCCCTCGCTGTGCTGCTGGCAGGGGAGGGCATTGCCACAGCTCGCTGCATCTGGGACCCGGCTGTCCCGGGAACCTGCTCACGGCGGTGCCAACAGCCAGCACCAAAGCTCTGCCCACCTGCTTGGCGACGCTCATCCCTTTAACCAATAATTCAACTTGTAGGGATTTGTTCTAAGGAAATAATTAACAAGGAACAGAAAAACACATGAAGATGTCCATCACTGCAAAAACGTCAATGACAACC
>NW_011892715.1:12177-12747 GCF_000151845.1 Pteropus vampyrus
GGTCCCATCCGCTACCTCGAAGCTCAGAACGCTTTTTAATCATTTCTCTGTAAATCGAGCTTCCCCAAGCACTGGCACTTCAATGGCTATCGGAATCACGCTAACCTCGAGGTTCCAAGGGGACTCCCAGTTTCAGGCACCGGAATTTGCCAGTAGCCGGTGCATCAGACTGCATGGGGGGGTGCGGCCGGACGACAGCCCCGAGGAGGCGTCTGGCCTGGGCGCAGCCATGTCCTGGCCTGGCGGCCTCGCGAACGGACTGTCTGTGTGGCAGCGGGAGACGCTCCACGCCCAGGTGGAGGCTCGGCTTCCGAGAGCTGTGTCCTCTGAGGCTCAGAAGGGAGGGACGAGGGAACGAGGGACGGCTGAGGGCACCAACGGGCGACGCCTGAATGTTTTGGCACATGCTCGGCCAAGGCTTCCGCCGAGGCTGGCAAGTGGCCCAGACTGTCTTCTCAGCAGGCAAAGACCTTCGAGTGGGAGTCGGTGACGAGGGGCCCCCGTCACAGGCCCTTCTAGCTCCCAAGAGCAAGCAACGAGTACCATCGAGTCACTGAAAATGATAACATA
>NW_011892716.1:0-1099 GCF_000151845.1 Pteropus vampyrus
GCCTTTCCGGGCTGGCAGCCTGGCTCGGCCATGTCGCGGCCAGCGCGGGCTGCAGGAGTGGAATGCCAGAGCCAGTGGCTTAGGCCACACGCCGATCTCTCGCTGTCGGGGGCCGGAAATCCGAGATGGGGCGCCAGCACGGGCGGACTCAAGCGAAGACCTGCTTCCCTGCTCACAGCCTCCTTGCCGTGTCCTCCCCCGGCAGGCAGAGGGCCGGCTCTGCCCCCCCGCTCCCACCACGCCAAAGACCTCCGCAAAGCCCCGCCTCCTCGCACCGTCCAGCGCGAGCTTTGGGGGGACACAAACACACAGTCCGTGACAGCTGTGTGACCCTGGGCAGCTACCCCACCGTATTGTGCCTCAGTCTCCCCACCTGCAAAGAGGGGGCCGCAACGTACCTGCATTATGAGGCCGTGACAGTACAGGACTTCCTCCAGACAGAACACCTGGGCTGCATCTCTTAGCTGTTATTAACACGTCTGGCCTGTTGTCTGTCTCCCCCTGGAATGCCAGCCCTAGGAGGACAGGGACATCCGCGGCCAGCCCCAGGAAGGCAGGGGCGCCTGCAGCCGGCCCCAGGAGGGCAGGGACACCTGCAGCCAGCCCCAGGAGGGCAGAGACGCCAGCAGCCAGCCCCATGAGTGCAGGGGCGCCTGCAGCCAGCCCCAGGAGGGCAGGGACACCTGCAGCCGGCCCCAGAGGGCAGGGACTCCCGCAGCCAGCCCCAGGAGGGCAGAGACACCTGCAGCCGGCCCCAGAGGGCAGGGACTCCCGCAGCCAGCCCCAGGAGGGCAGAGACACCTGCAGCCGGCCCCAGAGGGCAGGGACTCCCGCAGCCAGCCCCAGGAGGGCAGAGACACCTGCAGCCAGCCCCAGGAGGGCAGGGACGCCCACAGCCAGCAGCCAGCCCCATGAGTGCAGGGACACCTGCAGCCGGCCCCAGAGGGCAGAGATGCCTGCAGCCAGCTCTCTGCTTCATGCCTTACCCAGAGCGATGACCACCTCATAGCCGGTGCTTGGTCAGAATCTGCTGAATGAATGGCGACCCCTGCAGCTTGCCTGAGCTCGAAGTAAGACTGTGGGGCCCCCCACGGCCTCA
>NW_011892716.1:2257-4707 GCF_000151845.1 Pteropus vampyrus
CTCCCCAGGCCGAAGGCTCAGGCGCTCACCCCAGCTGTGGCCAGATTCGGGAAGGCTTGTGGCAGGGTGACAGGAAGTCTGGGGGAAATCCACAGTGGTTAATATCAAGACCATCAACCCATTCAGCCCCGACTCTGATGGGGCCAGAGAGACAAGGGTGATGAGAGGCAGCCAGGGCACTGCTCCCAGGGTTAGACCCCTGTGAAGGGCCGGACCGCTCCCATCAGTGGTGGCCGCCTGGGCGACATCGGAGGGGGTGGTGAAGGTCGAGATTTGGTGGCCCGGAGGGGGAATGCAGACCTGAACGGAGGCAGAGGCCAGGACAACGAGGTGTCTGGGCACAGAACCAGCAGAACCAGCAGAACCAGCAGGCAGGGCGGGTGGGACAGGGGCTGCGGTGCCCGGCACAGACCTCAGCGGCACTGCGGATTCTGTCCCAGACGTCGCAATAATGCCAGGCTCAGGGCGAAGACCGTCAGACTCTTCGTGCCCGTGGAGGGCCTTGCCTTCCGTCTATAAAAAACACCACACCCGAGACGTGAAACGAAGCAAGGTCGCCTGCTGGTGCTTAGCAAGTGGGGGTCGCCCCAGGGCTCCCCGGGTGTCAGGTGCAGGGGCAGGCACTTTCGCTCCATGAGGTTGTCTCAGGAGACCAATCCCACCCAGCCACGGGCCAGCCGAGGCCTTTGGGCAAGTCGCTCTGTGGCTCTGAGCCTGGCACGGGCCACGAGGCTCCCTGACTCGCGGGTTTACGGGAGGAAGGCATGAAATAGGCGCATAAACACGTTGGTTTATAAGGAGTTCTGGGCAGTTCGAGGGGCTGCAGGGTTTTAAATGTCCCTTAATTCCCACATCAGAAAAGAACAGCTGGATGGCACACCAGGGAACAGACCTTACGCTGGCATTCAGCTAAAGACGTCTCTGGGAGCCCAAACATGGAGGCACAGAAGGATCCAGGGTGTTCAGGTTCTAAGGGGGCTGTGGCCCCCCTGGGCTCGATTTACCTGAATCCACCCGGAGTTCCATCACCCACCCGCCTTCACCTTAGTACCCAGGTCTGGAAAGGAGGGAAAGAAGGGTGCAGCTGGGAGGTGGTGGACGCAAGTCCAGGAGAGCCCCGAGGGGCCGCAGGAAGTCAGCAGGCAGCAGGTGCACCTGAGGCCAGCAGCCGGAACTGCAAGGGGGTCCCACCCATCCAAAAGCAGGTGAGTGAGGGGCCTGCAGGCGGGCGAGAGGGCCGGGGCCCTGCAAACCCTCAAACGAGCCAGGTGCCACGCGGGATGAAGCACCCGGTGTGGCGGGAGGCTGCAGGGAGCAGGGTCGGCTGACACCCCAATCCCGTCCATCGGGTGTGTGATCGCGAGGCGCCCACCCCGCCCCTCCCTGGCCCTCCTTCGGCTCTGAGCTTCGTTTTCATCGTAATCACTGTGCTTTGACGTTTCTGAGCAATATTCTCAGTTGACCAACTATTCTAACCTTTCTTCGCTCATGTGCCAGAGAAATACTTTAAGTAACTTTATTTAGCAAAATGATAAGAACGGTATGAGTGTAATCCAAATTTCTTCCTCACGTGACCTGCACACTGTTCTTTCTGTTTCATTCCTTGTAATGAAGTTGCAGGGTGGACACGGGGTGGGGCGGGGTGCTGGGGAGCAGGCTTGGGGTGCGAGCTGGGCCGCCTGCGTCCGAGCCCCCCCAGCTGCCTGACCTGACCTGTCCTCTGGGACGACAACACTAGTGAACCTTCAGGGTTTCTTTCCTCCTGCAAATTTTGGACCAAAGTTTTCTTTCTGTTTTCTGTCTGCTTTTGACGCTGGGGCCCCAGAAGGTGGGACTGTGGCCCTCGCGTCCTGCCCTTCCCTCGTGTCGTCCGGCACTCACCGGTCCGAGGGGCTTCCCCACGTGCGGCCCCTGCGTTGGCTGGTCACCCCTCGGGGCTGGAGCCCCGAATTCCCATGTTGGGCTTGGACAAGCATGTAGATATTTTTCATTTTTTGAAACCCGTTTAAGACATGAGGGGCGGCAAACGTGGTTTTTTAGCGGTGACACAGACGGATACTTTGACACCAGCAACTACAGCCTCTGATTACAACAGGGAGCAGGCGCATTCCGCTGGCCACCTGACGGCCTGTCACGCGGGGAGGACCGAATTAAAGCAATTTTTCAGCAGCAACAACAACAACAACAAACCAGACAAACAAACACCAACCTTCCGGAGCAATCTGCAGCACACACGGCGCGCACGGATGAGGAGCTTTCGGCATAATGTCAAAACTGAGCAGGACGGGGACAGTAGAGACAGGAAGGAGGGGGTCCAGACAAAGGCGGGGGAGGGGGCCAGAGCCTGGAAACCCCGGGCCTTTCCAGGCTCCACGTGACGCGTCTTGGTGCACAGCTGGCAAATGGGTGAGGCCACGTCCAGACCCATGTCACTCCTGTGGTCGAAAAGC
>NW_011892717.1:0-437 GCF_000151845.1 Pteropus vampyrus
GCCATTCTGTGCTCAACCCCTGGTGGCCTCATCCAGGAGACCCAGTGTGATAATAGTGAAGGACAGAATTCCTCCTTGTGGACAGCTTTGTCTTGGGGAATGAATATCCTTATAAGCAGCTTGGACTTGGGCAATGAGGTCCTCAAAAGAACGTATTCGAGGCAAAAATTGTCAATCCTTTTTCACTTCTGTTAAGCTGGGTGGATCATGATTACAGAGAACAAGGTCTGTGAGGGGCTAAAGAAGGGATTTGCAGAGGGTGGCAGGAGGAAGAAAAGCGGGGCAGGTAGTGGTTGGTAGCAACAAACTATGGTGGGGAGGAGCTAGAGAATGCCTAAAGGGAATTTTAATTAATATTCTTTTCTGTGGTGGACACATGATTCTTCTTCCAGAGTCCCCCAAAACTTCTTAGTAAAATCCCCGTTTCTCATGCATCA
>NW_011892717.1:1501-3565 GCF_000151845.1 Pteropus vampyrus
AAGAAATACCTGGTTAGAATAAAGGAAAGGAATCAATTTCCTCTTATAGAAACGACTGCTTTTGGCATGCCTGAACCAGAAGCAAACAAGCAAGCCTTATCAGGACACAGAGCTGTTAAGAGTCCAGGAATAAATTAAGTTTAGTTCCCATGTCCTGCCTCCCTGCATCGTTTTCTTCCCACTCTTTATTTCATGAGAGTCTTAGCCTACTTGTTTGGAAATAACTTATAGTGAGCTTATATGGCCACAGGTCACTCCCTGGTCCTTTGCCCTCCTGATCAGCTAGAACTGAGCAGAGAGAGATAATCCTAGTGAGAGTTATGAGCATCCCAACCCTACACACACACACACACACACACACACACACACACACACACATCCCATAGGCAATTTAAAAATGAAGGGTAATGTGGTAAAATTGTGTTGATATACCATTCCAACAAGTCAAGACCTCTATTCATTGTAACATTCCACATAGCAATGATTGGAGTCATCATGCTCTACATTAGTTTTTATTTAAGGCACTGTTAAAGCCAAGAATATCTTGTGAATCTTCAAAAATAATCTCTCTCCCACTCACTCCCCTCCAGCTGCATCAGCCTTCTTGCAGTTCCTCAAACTCTCCAGGCACACTCAGATATCAAAACTAGTGAGCATGCTTTCTCCACCTGGATAGAGCTGGCTTGTTCAAGTCCTGTGTTGGATACTGCTTGTTCTCTGTCTTTCCAGATCCACTCTCTACTGTCCACCACTCAGCCTCAGAAGGCTAATCTCCATGGACATCGCCTAGGCTCCCTCGCCTCTGGCTTCTGGTTGGGTTGATCAGTGGGAAGCACTGGCAAGAATTAGAGTTTGGAGAGAAAGAAGGTTGGGGTATTTCATCCATCAGTTCCCTTCTTGCCAGACACAGTTTGGTAGTGGCTGTGTTGTCTCATCAGAGGCCATAGCCCATGCCAAGCAAATCCTCTTCCATGGCTATAACTGTCATCAGGCACCTTCAAGACTTGGAGCACAATTATTTCCTGCTGGCCGTAATCTATGAGAGCTTCACCATCCTTTTTAGGTTCCCTTACCTGTATCCTCATCTTTGTAAACTGTCTCTTCATTAAGCTTTCTTAAGATACTCCTTGGAGCTGGCCAACTGTTTCCTGTCTAATAGACCTTCTTAAAATCCTTGCAAAAATGTGACTTGCTCATGAGTAAGGTTTCCCTTACTACTCTGTTAAAAACTATAGTTCTATGAAATGGTTTATAGAATCCAACTTATTTAACCTGAAGCTCTAGATGCAAGGGAAGGTTTTAAAATCTGAGTATCAGCTGATGGAGTAATAACATCTGTTACTCTCCATTTCCAATGGGAATGGAGGATAAAAGGTCAACAGAGAGCAGGAAAGGCTTAGGCAGGACCTCAGGAAGGTCTCGAGGTCCATGATGATTGACAGGCTTTGACAATTGCAATGAGAGAGGATGTGGAGTTTCTGCGAAGTAACTCTCAAACCAGAACCTTTTTTCTGATGTGAGAAGAGACTCAGTTGGAAAAATATCAGCCAAATGGAAAGATCTCAGATGTGCATATGTCCCCGTCATGCAAGGAAGCATCCAATGAATCATCTCTATTAAGGTTTCAAGAGGAGCCTCTTAGAGGAAGAGTTAGAAGGAGAAGAAGAGTTTACTTGCATTCCTGAAGAAGACACTCCGGAGTTCAGAGCACACTAATGTCTACTTATATTCTCAGAAACTGAAAAATACAGATTAGAGACCACATCCCTGAGAACATTGTAGAGAGTCTGGAATGTCTCAAGTTCATTATTTTGCTACACCTCAGTTGTTCCCTACATTGGTCAGAAAATGGCCTCCGGGCTTCCTTCTAGGGCCCACAGGAGATTCATATGTTAACTACACTCTTCTACAGGTCTTTGTGCCTGAAAGGACAGAATCCGTAGAGGTACTTATCAAGAAGTGAGAAAGCAGGTTGAACACTGTGTGTAAGAAACCCCAGTAATCTTCTTATTCAGAGATACTCAGAGATGGAAATAAAGACAGGCAGTTGTCTTCTTTTCAGGC
>NW_011892718.1:0-2093 GCF_000151845.1 Pteropus vampyrus
TGCAAAACTAAAATCTTTCGAATTGGTTTAACAAAAAGTTCAACTTTCGTTCCTTGTTTATTCAAGTTCTAAATCTTTATTTGAACCATTAAAAACGTCACCAAAATAGGGGATGCTAATAGAATGCTGTCGACTTCTAGGAGAGTGGTTAGGGGCCTCAGACAATGTAATTCCCGGGTTTATTGTGCATAATCTGACAGTGGTTTTCTCGTTTTAGGAATGTACCTCATCATCTGTATTCTGTGTTTGCAGCTGCATCTGGTCCACTGGAACCCGAAGTATAACACGTTCGGAGAAGCTCTGAAGCAGCCAGACGGGATAGCTGTGGTCGGCATTTTTCTGAAGGTAAAAGGCAAGAATTGACCATACGTGTTCTTTCCAAATTTACTTTCTTATCAGTGCTCAGGGTAGCATGAGAGTCACGTCCTCCTTTTGTTTGAAGGGGAGAAAGTAATGGATTTCATTATTCATTCAACGAATCGAGATATTTTTGCTAAGATCAGCTCCAAATGTTTTGCTTTCCCTTTAAAATAAAAGTCCCTTTTGCCACGCTCCGGGACCCCCAGCACGGCTGACGGTTCTCGGGATGTGGCACTCTGTGGGAGCACGTGTGCGTGTGGGTGGCTTGGGGACAAGAGTCTTCGAAGGAACTCGTTACGGTGGCGGTGAGGGCGAGGGCAGCATTTTCGTGATCCTTTCCCACTTTTCCATTTCCATTGCCCTGGAAACCAGAAAGAAACAAGGCTGGGAACCACCGTGGTGTGCGGCGCCTGGCTGCACATCCCTGTGGCTTAGGGCGGCCACCGCTCGCTCACATGACCCCGGATAAGACAGCACTTGGAATGTGTGTGTTGTTGAGCCAGCCTCGGTTTAGAGGGGACTTAGTGTCATTAACACATGAATTTACTAGTAACATAATCTAGATTTTAAGCCAGAGGTGAAAATCCAGCTTCTTTCTTTTTGAATGACCTACTTTGTTTCATGTCCTTAACTCACTGGACCATTTTCTGGCCTTGAACACAGCACACCGGGAAGTGGGGTGGGTCTGAATGGAAAGACGAGGAGTTTAGTTTTAGATACATTGAGTCCATCCTAGCTCAAATTCTGTAAAAAAAAAAAAAAAGAAAGAAAGAAAGAAAAAGTGGAAAAGTGGAAGGACTTTGCAGAGGTCAAGGACATGGAAATAGATGAACGTGTAATTTCGTGGTTTTGTACTTCAGAGGCCTGGAGTCCAAGTTTAGTTCAGAAAATATATACCCTAAAATTTTGAAGGGGAGGAAATAAACTTATATTTTTGCTTAGTGCACAATTTTCTGGCAGATTTATAAACACTAGTTGCAGATGGATGGATCAAAATCAGTTTTTAAGACACCTCAAAATTATGGAGAAGGGAAACATATAATGATCGGTCTTCTGTTTTCTTGTAGATAGGGCGTGAGAAAGGCGAGTTCCAGCTACTCCTTGACGCAATGGACAAAGTTAAGACCAAGGTAAGAACATCGTTTTCTCTCTGAGAATAGAAAGCAGTGTGTCATTTTTTTTCTCTTTACATTTCAAGTGTATTTCTTTCACCTAAAATCTGTTACTAAGTTTGATGAATATGTTGAGCGTATATATGAAAATAAATGCTGTTATAGTTGTATGGTTTGTAGTTGCTAGAGCAATTTCACATACATTAGCTTCTTGAATCCTCACAGTCTTTTAGAGAATGACTTTCTCAATGAAGTGGATGAGAGAGAAGTTGAGTGGCTGATCCCCACAGATGGGGATGGGGTGTGTGCATGGGGCGTGTGTGCATTCTCTTGCCCTTCTAAGTAACATACACACCCCAGCACACACAACGCATGCACGCACACCTAATGCGCACACACACCCCATGCACACACACACCCTATGCACGCACACACTGCATGCACACGCACACCGCACTGCATGCACATACACAACGCATGTGCACACACCCATGCACGCACACACCCCATGCACGCACACACTGCGTGCACATACACAACGCATGTGCACACACCCATGCACGCACACACCCCATGCATGCACGCACTGCATGCACATACACAACACATGTGCACACACCC
>NW_011892718.1:4528-5590 GCF_000151845.1 Pteropus vampyrus
CGTGTTTCGGTTTCCACGTTGCGCAACGAACCGGAGGCGCTTTCACCACGAAACCGAGGTCACCGCTGACGACGCCCAGTAGGAAAGCGTCTGGCTTTCGTAGTAATTCTCTTTCCTGCAAAAGTCGCGTTTCCCGCGAGGTTTCAGAGAGGAAACAGGTAGAGTAGAGATGCTGGAAAATGGCTCTTAGGCATTTTTCTGTCATCCTAAATTGCACAGAAGTTCAGTTTTACTGTTTTCATGTTATGAGTTGTCCAGCTTAAAGAAATAATGAGTAATTATGTAGGAGCAGAGGTGTGTGTAGATCATACAGCAATTGGACATCAGCAGACATTACGAGGGCCCTGGACACTGAGAATTGAGGTGACGTGTTTTAACCTTTACATAAAACCAACAAGTTCGTTGTTCATTAAAATTCTAGCTACTGTAAAGGTGACCGGTTTTGATTATCAATAAAAAAAAAAAAAAAACCCACATGTGACCAGGGGTTTTAAAAAAATCTGACCCAATATTTTAACTTCTTCTTCACAAAGATGGTCAACTTTATCCTAATACTTATTTGTCTTTCCCTGAAGGAGGGCTATTTATTTTTAACTTTGGTTCTTTTGTTTTTGCATGCTTGTTAAAATAGAAACTGCCTCCCGTATCTGTGGAGTTTGAGGGCGGAGCTAACAGCTCTAGACCAGGCAGGAGTGGAGGGCTGCGGCCGAAGCACAGCCTCTGGCCTGAGCGGCAAACCAATAAATACGTGAATGAGAGAAGCTGAGCAGTGTGTGTGTGTTTTTTTTTTATTGAAAGGCGAACTTTGTGAGTCTGTGTTTACAGCGGAGGGGTAGTGATGACCCCCCGGGGGCAGAGTTCAGAGTTCGGCCGGGGCTCTGCTCCTCTCTGGAGGCCTAAGGCTCCTGTGGAAGTCGCAGGCCTGGAGAGGGATATGTGGCCGTGAACTTGAGAGTGTTTCCAGACGCCGCAAAGCTGGTTTAGGATTTGGGGTTCGTACCAGAACCGTGGGTGCTCCTGAGGGGCGTGGGGTCCAGTCAGGCTGTGGCTTCTATGTCCTTA
>NW_011892718.1:8412-11668 GCF_000151845.1 Pteropus vampyrus
AGGGCACTTAACTCTCACGAAAGCGTGTTGCGAATGCAGTGTTTGGAGACTCTGCGTAGGCTAAGCTCACAGAATCCACCCTTCTGCTCCTGGGCGGGTCGGCTTGGTGGTGGTCCTGCGGTGGTCACTGGGGCACGCGAGGGGGTCAGAGATAGGGTCGAGTTTCTGTACTGGAAACCAAGCTTAGGAGCAACGAGAGTACTTCTAAATTCTCCCTGTGAGGTGAGCGGATGCGTGAGTGGGACGAGTATTGTCTTGTTACATTACGAAGGCCTCGGTACCTAATGCGGCATCTGAAACCTAGTCGGTGCTCAAAAAGTATTTGTAAAATGGAGGGAGGAATGGACAGATGGACACATGGATGGGTGGGTGGGTGGATGGAGGGATGGATGGACGGACGGATGAGGCAACGAGGATCCTAAAACACTGAATGCCACTCTCAGGCCATGAGCCGGTGGGAGCTGTGTCCCCATGCCAGGAATGTCAGCCAGGCGTCTCAAAGACCTCCTGGAGGAGTACAGGGGTTTCTACTGCTGCCACCAGCCTTCTCTGTAAAGACCGTGGGCATGGGGAAGAGAAGCAGCTTCACACGGATCCAAACCTTATCGCTGGCGAATTTAAATTTTAAAAGCGAATCTAACTTAGTGTGGAAGAGACATGTTTTAAGAGATATCAAAGGAGATCCTCTACCCAGAAATTTATCTCTGTTAGCACCTGTGCTTCCAACGTGCAAACCGAAGAGGCGGTCGGCAGTGAGCCCAGGGCAGTGGGCGCTGGTGACACCGTTGGCACGATCTGTCCTAGCGCTTGAACTTCCGTGCGTTTGCCTCCACTTTCTCCCTGGCGACTTTAGTTCTCCATTTACTCAGATTTACGTGAAGATGCCCACAGGAATTGCACCTGGGTCATAAAGGTGACTCTTCCCAACACAAAGCCTCGCGTCACGGCGAAAGGGGAGCAGAGCGAGACACTTCTGGAAATTCAATAAATGTTTTCAACTGACGCCTCCTGTGCCGCGCCCCCCCCCCAACCAACCAGATGGCCCCCTCGGGGAAATGCCTGCCTTCCACGAGCAGCCCAGCCACAGACGCCACACACCCACTCCTGCACTTGCAACTACTACCTGGAGCTTACTTTATAATAAATCCAGTGGAGAATTCTTGGAAAAAAGAATTTTAACCCAGTGAATTTACCGGCAACCAAATCCAGGGTCTATTTGGGTGGCGGTGGGCATGGAATTTTGTGGCTCGACTCATAACTTGATGATGTGAACTCTGCCTGCCTGTTATAAACTCTTTTTTTAATTGAAAGGAGTATTTTAATGATATTTCATCAGAGGAGGTCTGATGTCTTCTTTTCAAGTTGTTTTCTCTAACAAAGGGTCTGTTGTCAAGACGGTGAGCTGTGCTAAGCCTCTTGTTCTGAACAGCTTAATTGATATGAAACATTGATTAGGCCCCAAGAGAGGCAGAGCGTTTCAGAGGAGTTATGAAACAGCTGGGAGGCATCCAGAGGAAAGTTTGCAACTTGGTAAGAGGGTAGAGCTTTTAGCTGAGCAGAAGCATTCCGTATTCGATATATAATTTTAGACATATACACAAACGACCAAAAAAACAAACCAAAAAAAACCCTCTTTCGCAAAGATTTCACATTTTTCAAACATGTTCACGTGTAGAGCATGAAAGAAAGAACTACTAGAAGCATCACGGAGAAGAGCAGAGAGAAAAGGGTGACCCCCAAACGACACTGAAGAGAAACGGCAGGAAGCATGGCCACCATCGCCGGGAAGGGCTTATCAGGCCTGGTCATGGTGCCCAGCGCGCTGGGCATAAAAAACATGTTAAAAGTGATACCAGTGCCAGTCGAAAGACGGAGCAGATAGCAGAGCCGAGGGCACATGCGACCTGCAAGATTGGCTCGCGTCTCTCGTGCCCTCGGCCCGCAGTGGCTCCAGACTCTGGGTGACGCGGCCACCAGGGCCCAGCGGTAGAGCACAGACGCCCAGTACCGGGCTGACATCATACACACAGTAACTACACCACTGCGCGTATCGTGCAGTATAAACGGAGCGGACATTTTTAAAGGGTGAAAAAAGAACTATGGACAGAAGTGCCCGTTTTCTTCCCGCCGGGCAGCGGCCCAGTACCTGCACCCCAGGCGTGCGCCCTGCGGGGCAGAGGCTCCTGCCAACATTGTCAGGCCCTGGCCTCCCGCCAGCAGGTGGGCTGGGGCGTGGTTGTGGTCCCTCCCCACCTGGGCCGCTCTCATGCATTGCATTGTCTCACCCAGGGGGGCTGAGATGAGGGAGGCCGGAGGGAAAGCTGCGGAGGCTTCACTCCCTCTACGAGGCTGGTGAACCCTGACTCTCACGCTGGACGAGGGGAAAAACTTGTGATGCCCACACTTCCCCTTGCATGGAAATCATGCAGTTGCTCTTGTTTCTATAAAGGAAGTAAAAAAAGTCCCCGTATAAGGTGATGATTTATAAGCGAAAGAGAAGCTTCCTCCCACGACGAAGCTGCCAATGACAGAGGCTGCCACGATTGGGGCAGGGAGGCCACCGTCGGAGGCACACTCAGGAGGAGTGAACGGACAAGTCTCGAGGTGCAGAGAGGCGGGGCTGTTCTTTTCTACACAATCCGACCAACAGAGAGACGAGCGAGGGCACATTCTGGGCCAAGCAAGCCCCGTCCGCAGGCTCGCAGGGCACACACAGGACTCTTTGTTCAGACCTTTCACAAAAGCACCATCTGATAGATACTCGGGAGACCGGGCGTCACGATCCTGGTGCTCTCAGCGTTTTGGATGGGACGCTTCTTGTTTTAGGGGCTGCCGTGCCTTGCAGGGTGTTTATCCCCGAGCGCAAATAGCACACACACCCCTAGTGTGACACGCAGAATGTCTCCATTGTCAACATCCTCTGTGGGGAGAAGCGGCCCCAGCTGAGGACCCGGGCTCCGAGACCAGGTGTGCTTTTATTCCTGGTGAACTGAGAGTTCCTTGGTGCCACATGCGGCAGCTATCATGGAACATAAACTATTTTAAATACTCGATTTGCATGGTTTAGAGTGATTGTCCCACTTAAATTTTTCATTCTAGTTCTGGTTGAAAGCGAAACTTGGTAACTATATCTAAATTCCTCAACTCCTCTTCCAAGCGAGAGGGATTTGATTCCTTAGAGAAGAGTTTCAATGTGACTAGTGATGAAAAAACAGACATTTAGGAGCTACATTTCGAAGTCTGAAAAGCATTTTTC
>NW_011892719.1:0-2376 GCF_000151845.1 Pteropus vampyrus
CCTGATAGTATTCACGTATTGTACCCATAACTATTTCCCCCACCCCTCCTTTACCGTAATTAATTCTTTTGCACCTAGCAAGTGGTATGGGGATCTATTTCATGTTGCAGGTGCCCAAGACATATCTCATATGTAAATTTCCCTATTAATTACCTGACCAGAGTGGCCAGCTTATTTCTTCAGTCTTTCTTTGCCCTCTGCTTTCAGAGGTGGATTTTGTTTCAAGGCCTTTCCCTGGATCTGTATACTAACACCTTCCTCTTCAATTTTTTTGGAAGAGTTGGAGATAGATAGGTGTTAATTCTCCTTTGAATGGAAGAATTCACCAGCGAAGCTGTCTGGTCCTGGACTTTCGTTTGTTGGGAGGTTTTGATTACTGATTCAATCTCCTGACTAGTAACCTGTCTGTTCAGATTTTCTCTTTCTTCATGATTCAGTCCTAGAAGATTGTATATTTTTAGGAATTTATCCATTTCTTCTAGGTTGTCCAATTTGTTGGCATATAATTATTCATAGTATTCTCTTATGATCCTTTGCATTTCTGTGCTATCAGTTGTAACTTCTTTTTCATTTCTGATTTTATTTGAGTCCTCTCCCTTTTTTTCTTAGTTAGTCTAGGCAAAAATTTGTCAGTTTTGTTTGTTTTGCAGAACTAGCTCTTAGTTTCATTGATCTTTTCTGTAGTCTTTTAGTCTCTATTTCTACTCTGATCTTTATTAGTTCTTTCCTTGTACTACCTTTGAGCTTTGTTCTTTTTTAGTTCCTTCAAATGTAAAAGTAGTTTGTGTGAAATTATTTTAGTTTCTTGAGGTAGGCCCATACTGCTGTGAATTTCTCTCTTATATTGTATTTCATAGATTTTGATATGTCATATTTCTTTTTTCATTTATCCTTAGGTATTTTTTATTTCCATCTTGATTTCTTTGATGATCCATTGGTTGTTCAGTAGCATATTATTTAATCTTTTTTTTCTGGTTTTTAAAGTATTCTTCTTGCAACTGATTTCTAGTTTCATACCATAGTGGTTGGAAAAGATGCTTGATTTGATTTTAGTCTTCTTGAATTTATTGAGACTTGTTTTATGGTCTGACATTTTTCTATGCTAGAGAATGTGTCATGTGCTTTTGAGAGGAATGTGTGTTCTGATGCTTTTGGATGGAATGCTCTGTATATATATCAAGTCCATTTGTCCTAAAGTTTAAGGCAGATGTTTTCTTATTGATTTTCTGTTCGGATGACTTATCCATTGCTCCAAATGGGGTGTTAAAAATCCCCTACTATAATTGTACTCCTTTCAGTTTTTCCCTTTAGGTTTATTAATATTTGCTTTATATATTTATGTGCTCCTATGTTGGATATATAGATATTTACAAATGTTATATCCTCTTGTTGCATGGCCTTTTTTCATTATATAATGCCCTTTTTTGTCCATTTGATATTGTCCCAGAGGTCCCTTAAGATATCCTCACTTTCTAAAATTATTTTTTTGTTTTTTTGCTATTTTATCTGGATGTGCCATTATTTTGTTTTCCACCTCACTGATTTGTACTTCTACTTCATCCAGTCTTCTGTTGAGCCACTCTAGTGTGTTTTTTTAGTGCAATTATAACTTCTGTTTGGTATTTTTAAAATATTTTTTTATCTCTTTGTTGAAGTTCTCACTGTGTTCATTCATTCTTCTCCCAAGTTTGGTGAGCATGTTTATGACCATTATTTTGAACTTATTAGCAGGTAGGTTGCTTATCTTACTTTCTTAAAGGTCTTTTTTCTGGGAATTTGTTTTGTTCTTTGGTATGGAACATATTTCTTTGTCTCTTCATTTTGCTCGACTCTCTCTGTTTGTCTATATATATTAGGTGAATCAGCTACTTCTTCTAGTCCTGAGGGAATAGTCTTGTAGGAGACGATCCATGGGGCCCAGAATCATCATCTTTTCTAGACACCAGAATCAGGTCTTTAAGGGGTGTCTGTAGTGTGGGCTGTGTGCATTCATTCTCTATGTTGGGGCTATGGCTCTGGTGTAGATAGGCTGGGTATAGTGTGCTCACATAGCCAATTGTGGCAGGGCTGCTTTGTGGGGTGGGAGGAATTTGGGACACTTTCCTGTTTCAGTTGCATTGTGACTACTCTGTAGTTAAGGGAGGGCACAGGGTGCTCAACCTGGCTTGGTTACAGCATGGCTTCTGCAAGAAGTGAGCAGGGCTCAGGTGCTCACCTGGCCTGGTTTTGGTATGGCTGTTGTGCAGAGTGCGGTTGGGGTTCTGATGTGAGGCACACCTTTTCATTCCTCAAGGGAGAATTCCATCTTTTTTTTGCATTGCTCCTGGTTGTGGGACACCATGCCTGGGGTGGGGTCCCTGGTGAGACTGTGTCTCT
>NW_011892719.1:4836-6390 GCF_000151845.1 Pteropus vampyrus
CTTTAGTTTAAATACTTAACTCTACAATTTTTTTTTAATCCTCCCCCCTACTTCCACCCCTGACCTATGGATGTTGTCGTCTCCCCTTAAGAACTAGATCTCTGAAGGCGGGGCATCTCCTCCCATGTGCTTGCGGTGCACACCCGGGACCTGGTGCACCTGGGGCCTGGGGCACCCGGGGCCAGGCACACCAGGGGTATGGACCGTGGCTCCACTGGGGCTCGAACTCAGGACCTTCTGCATGTAAAGCGCACATGCTAACCACTCTATGGAACCACCCCCTTAACTCTATAAATTTAAAACACAAACACAAAGTAATACTCTATTTTTTGTGGCTATGACTTATGGATTGAGGGTATAACATCTAAGAGAGTGTGCCACCTTTAGAATAGTTAGTGGTTACCTCCAGGAGAAAGGGAGGGGTAGTGGGAATAAGGAAGGACAGAAAGAAGGTTTCAACTATATTCATATTGTTTTATTTAATAAAAAAGTAAAGGATCTGTAGCAGTTACGACAATATGTTGACATTTATTAAATTGGTCGGTGAGTTAAATAAATGTTTTATTCTGCATGCTTTTTAGATTATTTTGTAATTAAAGTATAAAGCATCCTGATGGAGCTTAATGTTGGAATCTTACTATAATATCTGATAGAACTGATATGTAATAAGAAAAACTGATATATATGTGTGTGTGTGTGTGTGTGTGTGTGTGTGTGTGTGTGTGTGTGTGTGTGTATATATATATAATATTTGATATTATCAGGTTACAATGTTGACACATTGTTCTGATTAAAGTTAGATCTTTGTTATTCTTGCCCATACAGATTAACCATTGAGCTAGTAAATTTTTGCCTTAGGTGTTTGTGCTTTCCTAAAAGTATTCAAATGTAGACCTAGCACCTAATAATAAATTACAAACTGTACCACTTCTATTTTTAGAGCTTGTACTGTAGGTAAAGAATTGTTTTATCACCCATTGATATTATAATAACTTTTCAGACTTTTGATTTTTATATTGAAATGTGTTTTAACATTTTAGTCTCTTTGAAGTATCTTAATGTCAGCAGTATATTTATTAAGGTGCCTTATTTTTCTAATAATTAATTTTTCAATGGGTGCCTTTTTCAGAGACCTAAATGAGTGAGTAAAGTTAGTGGTTACCTTCCTGTGAATTTGCAGTAATGAAATATTAAATTGTTTTTTTGCAGAATTGTGCAATCTTGAATTCTTCTGTAAAAGTTCATTAGGTTCCAAAGTTAAATTCAAAGGTGGGGGAAACATAAAATGAAAGAAAAACTCAGTGCAGAGTGGGAAATTATTTCCAAGATGTATGAGATATGCTAAAGACTTTCGTATTCAGCCAAGGTGGAGTAACAGGAACTAGACTTAGTCTTCTACTTGAAACTACTAAAAAACTATCCAAAATATATGAAACAATGGTTTTCAGATATTGGACATCAAGTAACACAGGACAGTGGCCCCAAGACAGGGGAGACAAACAGATGACCCCTATGATTGTGGCAGAGTACTGGAATGGAGAGAGCTGTACAAAG
>NW_011892719.1:6670-7805 GCF_000151845.1 Pteropus vampyrus
CAAGTAACACAGGACAGTGGCCCCAAGACAGGGGAGACAAACAGATGACCCCTATGATTGTGGCAGAGTACTGGAATGGAGAGAGCTGTACAAAGAGTGAGCTCTGGAATATGCAGAGCATCTGGAACAATTTGGAGAGCATGAATCATCATTTGAATATGAATAACACAAGTGTGTAAGGAAACTATCAGAAGCCAGGTAGGGAACCTCCTACAGATAGTAGAAGGCAAAATGCTCAGAGCTCAGAGCTCATAAAGGGGTGGGAATAGTTTTTGTTCACACCATCCAGAGTGGAAAACTTTGTAATTCACAGGTTATTGGGCAGAGTATCTAGAAGGGAATTTCTGTAATAGTAGGGCAAAATGAACACGACGAAATTCTGCTCTGCTCTCATCTAACAAAGCTCAAAAGCTAAAGGATCTGTTTCCAAGTAATTTAACTGTTCCAGAATAAAGCTTAGGGTTTTTATAGGAATACAAAAGTATACAGCACTCAACGAAATAAAATTCACAATGTCCCATTTCAAATCAGAACTTACTAGTCATGCAAAGAAGCAAGAAAATATTAATTGTAATTAGAAGAGAAATCAATCAGAGCCAATCCAAAAATGCTGCAGATGACATAATTAGTAAACAAGGACAATTAAAACACTTTTTATAACTATATTGCAAGTGGTCAAGAAGGTAGAGGAAAGATTGAGCATGTTAAAGACGGAAGATGTAAAAAAAAAAATAAAACAAAACTCTGAACCAGAGATGAAAAATGCAATGTCTGAGATGGACATACACTGGATAGGAGTAACATGTAGGTCATATGGGGCAGAAGAAAAGATGAGTAAATTTGAAAACATAACAACAAAACTATCTGAAATAAAGCACAGAGAGAAAAAAGATTGGAATAAAAATAAATAGAGCAGTAGGGAGGTATGGGGAAACTTCCGGTAGCCAAGTATACATATAATTTGAGGCCATGATAAAGGAGCTGGGACAGGAGGACAGAAGACCTGTTTGAAAAAATAATGGTTAAAAATTTGACAAATGTGGTAAAAACTATCAACCCACATATCCAAGCAGTTCAGCAAATCCTAGCAAGAGAAACATGAAGAAAGCTACACTAAGACATATCATAATCAAAT
>NW_011892720.1:0-518 GCF_000151845.1 Pteropus vampyrus
ACCACGCTGCCTGTCCTAAGCCACTTAATGAGACAAAAACATTAGGAATATAAACACTGGACAAGGAACAATGAATCAGAACTTACCGACAACTGATCTACTCAGAAAATCTAAGAGTCTCAACTGACGTGACAACCAGCGACCCTTCCACGAGGAAGGGGACGCACTAGCACAGCTTTAAAAACAGGACGAGGACACGAAAAGGGGATTTGTGAGGCAGCACCTAATCCCCACACACGTGCCAACATCTGAAAAACTACATAACGAGGCTGAACCTCACGAGGAACCGGGAATGTTAATGGGAACGGTGGCGGGACCGCGCTTCGCTGAGTGGAAGACAAAGGTGGCTGACACCTGAACCGGGAGATGCGGCGTCTGTCAAAGCCACCAACGCGCGGTCCGTCGAGTCAGGAAACCGCACAGGCTCAGAAGACGAGGCTGTGAGGGCGCCCGTCACAGCACTGCTCAGTCCGGAAACGAACGCAGGACACCAACGCGCCCGTGAGCCGGGGACCCGG
>NW_011892720.1:568-906 GCF_000151845.1 Pteropus vampyrus
AAGCGTGGAACAAGGTCGTCTTTAATGGTCTGAAACATCACACGGTCCATTTTCGACCTCGAACCCTATTTCCACCCCACCATCTTCCACAGAACTGAATCCCACTGTACCACATGTTCAGGTTCGAAAGGTGTCCTCTGTGTGTGTGTACACACACACACACGTGCACACGCGTGCACACACACACCCGTGCACACACGTGTGGATGCACAGATAATCAGAAAGGTATTTTGTAATTTTCTCTTACATAAAGATTCTAAATGATAAAAACATTTTTACTTGGCTAAATTATCACTATTCTTGGAGGTGCATAATCGACCCTAAGATATAAACGTAAT